>NC_072854.1:111581925-111721925 GCF_028858705.1 Grus americana
ACCACAGTGGGCAGCTTCCTGGTTGTGAAGTATCAAAGCTCAGAGAAGCACGTGGAAAGGTTCAGGCTTTGCTGCTCTATTAGGAAAGGGTGAGGTTCCACCTTTATTCTTCAGGAAAACTTTGTTCTGTTAAACCGAGCTGTGTTTGGCAACCGCAATCACTGCTACAGTTGCTGCACAGCTCACGGAAGCGTGGAGTAATTGTGTCATTAAGCGGGGTGGATGCTGGCTTTCTAATCCCAGCTAATGTAACTCATCACGCTGGTCTCGGAGGCAGAGAGAGAAAAGCAGAGGGCTAAAAGCACACCGTTTGTTTCATTCGAGCCTTAGAGGAGCCTCATCTGTGGCAGAGAAAGCCAGCTGTGTGTGACCATTCAAGCAGTGGCCTTAAGCTGCTGTGAGCCATTCAGGCTTCTCATTATTTAACATTTTGAGGAGGAAACGTTCTAGAGAGGAGGCTGGAAGTGGTCCCCGTGCAGCCACAAAAGAGAGATGGAGCTGCAGCAGCTATTTTATAGCAATTTCAAAGGCTGCCTAACTCTGGTGCTGGCCTAGTGAGGGCAGGTAGAGCTCCCTGGCAGCCCTGGCACGTTTCTCCAGGGCTGCCAGCCCCTATCAGATTGCACGCCTGATTTCACATAGCGCCTGTTATGAGGCTGGCCTCAACCTCCTGTTCTCAGGAGACTGTCGCTGAAAGTGCGGGGTGAATTCCTGCTGACTGAACAGTGCCTCCGAGCTCTGTGCTCACACGTGTAGCCAGCAGAGTGAAAGAAACCATGTCTCATAGACAACTTGAGTTGCCAAGAAGAACTAATGCACGGGTACCACAGGCTTCACCAGTGTCCTTCAGATCTGGTTTGCTGGGATCCCTTTGCAAGTCAGGAAGGTCCTCTTGCACCACAGCTATTCATCTTCACCCAGACCATCAGCAAAGTGATCCCTGAGCCAGCCACGCTTACACCTTGTTCTCACCAAAGCCATTAGGATCAACAGGGAAGGATCTGATGGTAAGCAGTTCAAAGTCATGACAAATTTTCACAGGCAGCACTAAGGAACAGGGTGTGGAGCGTCCTCGACATAAGACAGCACCAAGGGATCAAAACTTAAACCTACAGTCCTGTGAGTGTGGGATATAATAGGTATAGCAGTTAAATGGCTGATTTTCCAAGAAACATGGGCAAATTAGCTAGAAACAAGCCATGCACACATAAATGCTGGTGGACCTGTGAAGTTGCAAAGCAATGTTGTGTTTCTGCAGCCTGCAGAACAGCAATATTGATCTCCATCCCCTGTAACCTTCAATGAGCTCATTCTTACCAGTCTCCCTGAAGAAGGCAATTTCTACTGGTATTTCTGTTTTTCCAGGTGACAAATAGATCCAAAATGGGTGAGGTGCAAAGGCTCAAAGGCACTTCATTGCCTTTGAGGATCTGGGGGTAAATGAACCACCTAGATAAAACAAGTGGTCTGCAGCCCAGCAGGAATCCCATGGCTGTTGTAACACCTTCTTCACTTGGCATCCTCCCTCTGAGGGACAAAGCCACAGAGGCATAAGCTCAGAACAAGAAGCTCCTCAAAATCTTCAGAGTCACCTTCGAGAACATGATGCAGAACTGATCATTGTCTTCAAACTATCTTTTATCTCCCACTTCTGGCTGGCAAGGAAACCCTGCTAGGGCCTGCACATGTGCGGCTTCTGTGTAGATGCCCAGTAGAGAAATAAGGAGTTTCTTGCCTTGCTCCACTGCCCACACACACACTTTGCATCCCTGAGTTTGCTAGCTTTCAATGAAATTAGATGACGGAGAGACAGCTTAACAAACAGTTTGACTCCAGGTAGGTTTTTCCAAGGGAAGGGCTTTAATTCCATTCATAAAGACAGATATTTTTTCTTTCCAAGTACAGCTAACTCATAACATCAGTAACACTGTAAATTTTCACATAGTCATAAAGCAGGCAGAAATGTGCACAGATGTTAGGGCACACGACACTTGGATGGGTTCTTTTTCCCCTCCCACTAAAACTGTTTTTGTTTTGGTGACAATATACATTGGCTACACAAAATCATACTTTGTGTCTACCTCTCTGCTGTTACCAAAATGACGACTCCATTAAATGATGACTCCATTAAGGCAACTACTACTATAGCTAGGTACCCAACAGGTATACACAGTGGATTAAGAACAAAGAAGTCACATTTGTTGTGTAGCTCTCTGTGGGGCTTGATGTGAAAGGAACAGCACAGTGGATATGATTCGTATTTAAAACGCACAGACTGACCTTCGGTCAGGCAGCAGAGCAAACCGCCAACTTACTGTTCATCTGCAATAAAAGTCAGGGAGAGAGTGAAGCTGCTAAACTGTGTAAAAGGAGTAGACCCCACTACCAGAGAAACTGTTTGGGGTTTGTATTTTTTTTTAATTCTTGGTTATTTCTATTTATTCTTTGCTCTCTTCTTATATTTGGATATGAAATCACAGCCTAGATGCTTCCAAGAACTGGAACTGACCCACCTCTACCCTCTCCTCCCTCCAAGCTCCAAACAGATTGCTTCTATAAACCAGAGTCTGCATTTCATACATCACTGCTGACTTTTGTTCTGGGTTTCTTCTAGGCAGAGCGTCTGTAGCAGGAGGAGGTGGATGCTGGAGCCTGCGAGGCTGGCTCTGTGGTTAGAGGTGTGCCCAAAGGGTGATCTACAGCATCAACAACTGGCAGATAGGTTGTAAGATTTCAAAGAGCCGATTTGGCAGCTGTCATGTCCTACCTCGCCTAGCTACAAACCCGCTTGACATCTTGTTCCTGAACACAAAACACTGCGCACTACAAGAACTTCACACTGAGCACAGGGCCAACAAGGGGAAAGGAAAGCAGTAGGGAAGGAGCAGAAGACATCTCCTCTGAGCCTTGCATTCAGGATCACATGAGTTCATACGCTCTTCATTATTCCTAAACCACGGTTCCAGTATTGCTGTTCTGGCATGTGTAGAGCTTTCCTAAAGTTAGCATCCACCTAGATGCACCAATATCTTATTTCCTTTAACAGATTCAAGACGTGGTTCCTAACAAAGCAATCAAATCACAGAAACACTGTGGATGATTTAAGTTTAGACGTTCATTTCTCAAACAAAAACAGAAACAAAAAACCCGCGCCTTTTTGTGGATACGTTTCAAAATTTGAAATCCATGCCCCTCTGAAGTGACAAGTATTTTGGGGGTGGTGGGGGGTGGGGTGTGTTTGTCAGTGAGGCTCTCCAAAGTAACAGTGGCAGGAAAACTCCCCATACAGAATTTCAGTCTTCCAGTGGTTTCAGCAAGTCCCAGTTGGCATTTCCAGGCCTGTCCCCTTGGAGGGCAGGAATCAGTCCTCTTGGATTGCACTTCAGCACACAACATAGCACTGTTGATATTCAAAGTCCTACGGATAAAGGCATCGGTGCGTTCCAGCTCTCACGTGGCAGCCAACGTCCTCCGCTGAAAGCCACGGTAGTGCTTTGCTTGACAGATTGGGCTTTTCGCAGACCCCCAGACAGCTCCTCCAATGGATCAGCGCCGCAGCCTGAGAAAGAATGCGTGCTTGCACTCCTTGCTGTCCAAGGGATAGTATTTGTCATAAAAATCCAAAATGTATTCTTCAGTCTTAAATCCAAATTTTTGGTACAGCAGCATAGCAGGGTTGCTTGCAGAGACGTGAAGGGTTACATCTTTGCCCATGCAGGTCTGCCAAGGGAGGAGGGGGAGGAAAAAAAAATAATCACAGCAAGAGAATGAGACAGCCTCTGGGGGAATGCGGAGGTGAAGAGATTCATCAGTTCAGGTATTCAAGTTACTGAGGAAATGTGAGAAAATCGCAGGCCTCAACACAGAAGTTACTACACATAGCAACAGCTGAAAGGCAACGAGAGCGCTGCTCTTTCTCAGAGCCTTTGTTTCTGGGAAACGTGGACTCTCTGACAATGAAAGCAGGTTTTGGATTATAATTTGTCAGCTTTCCACTGTCAATTGCTAAGTAATTGTTAATTAAAAATAATCTTGGTGTACAGCACCGATCTCAAATACTTATTAACAATGGCCTGAAGAAAAGACAAAACATGCCAGAGGATCAGCACTCCTCCCTGTCAGCAAACAGCGCTGAGCTCTCTGGGACCGTGCGAGCAGCCCCAGTGCACCTCTGGGCTGTCACACTGGAATTCCTGTCTATCCCACCCAGCTCCTCTCCCATCCTTCAGGGCATAGCACTTGCCTCCCGAGAAGGCAGGGAATTCAGTTCAGACAGCAAATGGCATAGCTGAAGTTACCTTAAAGATCCCAGATTATTCTAACCAGCAGCTCTCTGATAAAGATGCTGATAGAATATTTTTTTCCTGCTTTCATCTGGTGTTTTAATAGCATTGTTAAGTATAGTGAATGTATTGTAACTCTAAGTGGGAACAGTGACACCCTTTAGGAAATTTCCAAGGTAGATCATTCAAAGGGAAAGCTCTCTCAGTGATTTAAAGGTGGGGAAAAAAGGAAAAAATATAATCAGGAGCCATTTTTGGGAAAAGGAAGCTGGAATGAGATCATCAGGAAGATACAGTTTGGTCCTCTGGGCCAGATGCATTAGAGGGTAACTTCTGACAACAAACCTGTCATCAAGGCACCATTTGCATCAATGCATTTTCTGTTAGATTATGCTGTTCCCTAGAATTCATCCCCAAATTCAGCATGCTGATCCAAGAGACAGAGAATTACCCTTAATCCAAACAGTGTACAAAAGTGGCTCTAGCTACAGAGAGCAGACCCTGGTGTCAGCGCAAGCAGGCTGCAAAGCAGCACATATGATCTGGTGATTGAGGAACAAGAAGTCACAACCACCATCTCTTCTCCTACATGACTAAATGCCTTCTACCACTGACAAATAGTCAGCGATGGAAAAATGAATCTAATGTGAGCCAAACATGCAATGGTGATCTCTCATTGCTAGCAAGTCAAATCAGCTTCAAACCTGCCTGGCTCTCCTCAACGTGATAATTTTATGCTAGTCTACCTGCAAGCAGAATTAGGTTAATTGGCTGTGATACATCCTGCAAAAAGCTGTGATGATTTTCCACAGCTGACTTGCCAACACATCCCAACCCTGCTGGAGAGACATGAGTCCAGCTTCTGGATCCCTGCAAACCTTGGCTCATCACTCGTGCCTGTTCTCACTAGGTGTTGACATCTCACATCAACAGACTACAGCTGAGGGCGATTTACTTAAATACTTTACACAGAGACGCTCAGGAAATGTAAGGGGTGACTTTAAAGTAGATTGCTTAGTGGCCTGTGTCAACACATAGAGCAAAGAGAGGTGGACACTGTAGAGTGTTAGAGGGTAGAAGAGTTACCCTTGGGTGGCCCAGAAGAGCTACCCTCTGTGGAAACTGCTTTTCCAAGCTACAGATCACTGTTCCCAAGGCTCTGCCAGCGCTCCCTACCTCTCTCCAGTCAAATGAGTATGAGGGAAACCAGTTTCAATGGCAAGTTTTTGCTAGTGCAGCTCATCTCAACTAAAACAAGTTAAGGAATGTTTCACACCGGCAGCTCTGCCAAGAGAGTTCAGGGAGTGGTAAAACTGTCGGCCCTGAAGAGGCACAGTTGGGCTCTGAAAATGCCATCTGTCTGCATCCTCACTCAAAATTAAGCTGGCTTTCCTGCAATTTAATTCAAGAAAGTGAATGGAATTAAGGCCACCTGAATAACAGCATTCATTCAGAGATTTAATGAAGTTTAACTACTTTAATACCACCCGTTTAGTTAGCTCAGATTAATTTTCCCAAGTGTCCTTGTGGAACAAAGCCCAGTACAAGCTAGTTTGAACAAATTTGAATGAGGTTGCAAACACTTACTCTTTATTTTCAGCTCAGCTGGATTTGAACCAGCACATTAGAAGTGAAAGAGAATGATTAAGATCAGTAAGTGATTTAATGCAATGGCCCTGGTCACAGAATAAACCTCCAGGTGTAGCCAAGAAAGCTGCAATAGATTCTTACTGAACTTCCCCACTATTACCTCATTTTTCTCCTTTATACCCCACATTTATCGTATTACTGATATGTGAACTATTGACCACTGCAGAACACAAAGTTAATCCCAAGACAGTCAAAGTCTACAGCATCTCACTAATTCTGAGGACCCGACCGTTATGGTTACTCTTCTAAATACATGTTAGTTTCTGCTTTTGAAGTGATTTCCCTCTATAAATGTTCACACGGGCTGCTGACAATCTGTGCAGGTGTGTAAGCAGAGAAAGGGCAAGGGGAAAGAGCCAGAAGGGAAGAAAACAGCACTACTTATTCTGTAATATTTGCATGTGTGCACACAAGAAAGAAGGGAAAGCTAGTTCTTTAGCAGAGACATGGGACTTTTTCATTACCTGGATAAGATGGTAAATCATAAAGGTTGCAATCCCAGCTCTTCTCCACTCTGGGTGAACTAACAGAAAAGAGATGTAAGCTTCATTGTATTTCACGTCTGGCACCATAAAGCCAAAGGCGATGATAACTTTCTTGTAAAGGACAACAACGCTGAAGTCTGGATACTGCAGGCATTCTGACAAATCAATTCCTACAGAGAAAAATAGAAACAGCCGTTGAAAGCATTACAAACCAAAAGAAAAGCACATACTATGTCACACTTGCATGGAAATTCAGAATTTTAAGCCCTTTTAGAAACACTCAATCCTTTCCTTTTGCCTTAATTTCAAAACTCTGAGATTGAACCAAATCTGCTTAAACCAAACACTCAAACAAAACAAGACCTACTTACTACTGGGGATTCTTGCATGGAGAAATCAACAAAGGTGATTTCCTCCCAAATGACTTGAGGACAAAACTAAAACTCAAAAAGCGGGTTCTCTAAACCAGAATGGTTTTTAAAATAAAAAATAAAAAAAACACAGGACCTCAGCATCCAACTAATCTTTCCTTGGTTTGTATTCTGAGCTGTATCAGCAGACTCTGCTAAGGACCCAGTTCTAAATATGCAATGTGGACAAAGATGCTTGCTTGTGCAAATGTTTGCTGGACTGGGCCCTAGTCAGTTTGTGCCCCTTGCCTGGGGCTCCTAAAGGCTACAGTAATGTTAATGGATAAGGCTTTGCTTCTTCATTCCACCTGGGAATGCCCAGCCAGCACCAGGTTGGCGTACACCACTCCTATTCCAGTCAGCAAAGGTAGAAGGACCTGCCTGGAGAGAAGCAAAGGAGGGTGATTTAGAGTGTATCAGCCAGATACACTGAGTGAACCATCCTGTTCTTCCTGCAAAGTCTCTCCAGACACAGTAGACACGAAACGGCTTCAGCTTTGGTAGCATTACCTGCCTAAGGTTCCTATCTCTTTTTTCCACCTGGCTTTGAACTCCTGCTGCTTCCTCTGTTATGCACACTCAGCTGTTTGTGGAGCTGCACCGTGAACCTGACCACAGCTTTCAACGCTATGAAAACATTTGCTTTTAGCATGCAAATTCTCTAATCTGGGGCATGAAGTGGCCTCTCAAGCAATGGTTCTTCTGTGAGTCAGAGGGTGGACAGAAACACCTGAAGCTGGTGACTTCGGAGTGGAGTTTGTTACCTTGCCTAAGCACATTGCTGCTGCAGCCTAAGAGCATCCACACAGCATGTTCGGGCCAAGCAGTGCAGTTCAAGGCACAGAAGGCTGCTCAGTAATTTGTGTGGACAGGCCCTAAATGAGGTGCAAGACATAGTGGAGCTGTGCCATAAATGTTCGCTTCAGCCTCAAATTGGCAATTGCAGATATATTTGGAATGTGGGATAACAAAACAGCAAAGTATGTTTTCCAGTAATGTTTATCACTCTTGCAAGACTTCATAAGGCACCAAGCACAAATAAGCGGGTGAATTATTTTCTTGCTCGAGAGTAAACTGGGTGGAGTAAGACGTGGGAGGAATCGATTGGCAATAGGGAGCCGCGTTAATTATCTCAAGGCTGCAATTGACTGCGAAGTGCCTTACAGCATGTCTGTACAGGAACGCTACATTGCCCTGAGCACACTGGCGTCGATGAAATGGTGCCGTCCCCTCAGCACGCAGTTATTCCTGTAGGAAGATGCTTAGCTCAGTATGGTTTACCACTCGTCTGCTTGGGAGATGTTTCCCGTTAGGACATGAAGGCACAAGATACCGTGAGAGACAAGGAGGAATCTTGTTTCACATCAGCTCATTTGCGGTAACTACCTGCAAACTTGTTTCTGCCTTGTGAGAAACAAGAAGAGCTCTGACGGGAACGATATGGAGAGGTGGAAAAACTAAGGCCTGGGCTCACCCTACCTGGTGAAGTACCTAAAACTTAAGAACTCAGTCAATGACAGCATCACTATTAGAAGGCAACTGAGCACACCTAAGATGTCATTTACTGACAACAGGATCCCCCAAGCACACATGCTTCGGATGCCTAAACTTACGTGGAATTACAGATGTTTCTCTGAACAACAGTGCTAGCATAACGATGCTCTCCTAGCTGCATATCCCACCCCTCCGCAACTGTACCAGTCCGTCGTGAAGCTAAACCTTCACGTCCACAAAGACACTGTGCTTTATCTCCTGAAGTATCACCTCCTTGCTTACCCCTCCTGCTAAAACAAAACCAAGGTGCAACAAATCGCATAATCCCAGTCTCAGAAAATTTACACCATGGAAGAGATTTTGATTCCTGTTGGGAGACCGATGGGAGTGTCAACTTTCTGATTTAATGATGAACAGTGCACAGTTGGGTGTAACACACCCACGCTCCTTACGTTAAATAAAGCAGGGTGAGTCCCGAAGAACTTAATGAAGGTGCGATCCAACTTGGCCAGAACTTCAGATGCATTATCAGAAGAGGAGAGACTATGACAAAGTGGTTCAGCCTCTGTTAGGATTGCAAGTGTGTCTCATGGGCTCCAAAACAGCTTGTGAAAGGGAAGGTATGTCAAGTTATCTTCCCCTGAATTGTACAATCTGGACAATGAGTAGCACAAAGAGCTCTGATCCTGACTTTAGTGTGCACTGCTGAACTACAAACCCTGCTGAATCACTATCTGCAAATCAAAACATAAAGCAAACAGTTACTTGGAATAAAGGTGTGTACTGTTTGTACTGGGCTTTTCTAAATTAGTCTGCCACCTTGTTTGCCGATCAGAAGCTGATCCATGCAGTAGATGAACATCACTATTATTATTTCAGAAGAACTAGAGACTACTGCCTCATAACTGCCCCCATAAAGGGCAGCCACTGTCCCAAAAAGCCTACAGTTCAAGAAATGACACATAAAAATCGATATCCAAGCTTGCAAATACTAAGGCTTGAAGAAATGAAGGACATCACAATGAAGCTTGAAGTGCAATTCCCAAATTTCCAACATATCTAGCTGCTAGGAAGAAACTTTCTTATGAAGCTAATGAGCAGTAGGTCTCTGGTATAAAACTGTTTACTTCAGCCCCTGATTCTGCCAAACCTTTCACTGGATGCTTAATTTTAGTAACTGACTACTCCCATTGGCATCAATGGTGTTACCCAAAACAATCTATTTCTTTAAGTGCTGTGCTAATTAGGGCCTAATTGCCCAGTTCTAAATGATCTCAAAAGACAAAGAAACCAAACCCATGTCTCCATCTCAACTGCACTCCTGTGACATCAGATAATAGTTTTCTAAGAATCGAGCCAGACGCCAACTGAAGAAAAATTTGGCCAAAGAATATTTTTTTCTGAACAAAACCACTTCCTTCTTAGAAAACCAAGCGCTGAAGGAATCTTACCAGGCCAGAAGAATTCATGGCACATGGAGTTTATAGTGGGGATGTGATTAGGGCGAACGTAGCAGTAATCAACGGGTGCTTCTGGCTCAGCCTTCCAGTTGAGATCATTCCTGTGTGGATACGCCCGGATTTCTGCCAGCAGCCTGAGTTTTGGGGGCTTTGTCTCATAATCACGCCTGCCAGTAATGTGAAAAGCAAACACAAAAGGCAAGTGAGCAACAATAACTGCCACTGCAGCTGAATGGGTACTGCCCATAAAATATTTTCTGACATGCTCAAATTGGAACAAAAGAACAGTCTTCCATTCATGTGGGAAAACAGCACCCAGCTCAGCAAAAACACCCTTGTGTCAGAGGCCAGGACACTTCCCAGATCCGTTGCACGCCAAGCCAGCCTCTCCTTACAGCAGGAGCAAGGAAATCATGGTTCTGACCCAAGAGCAGGTGCAACTTGTACTGAATGACTATGGTGATTCCCTCTCTGCCCTGCCCTCTCTTGGAGGTTCCAATGCAGAGCCAGTTTAACTCCTCAGCTAAATAAAACACTATTCAGGGTTACCATAATATACTGGGTTGTACTTCAAGGATGAGTAAGGAACACTGCCCGAGAAAGGTGTCCTCTCCACGAGCTGTCAGTTCACAAGCCAAGAGCAAATTCAACCTCTGCCCATCTGTACCTGATGTAAGGTTTCAGGACACGGGACGTGTAAGGACTGACAATACTATGGTCTGTCAGCAGGTCTTCTGAGCCTACCAGTCGATACAGAAACTTCGTTGTTTGCTGTCGATATCCCTTCATGGCAGGCAGCATTGTCTACATGCACAAAAAATGCAAAACATTTCAGGAACATTAGTCAATGACAACACAGGGGAATCATGTCAACAGAGGGAGAATAAGGTCCTTTAGTTGTGACAGGATGGTCTGGACCCACAGAACGACAGTCCCATCCCAGAGGACTCTGCAGTGCACTCTCAGATTTAGCGCCCAAACCTTTGAGCTGCACATATCACTCACAAAGCGCTACAAGTGATCACTCTCCTGGTTTGCATGAGAGAGCAGCTGCCTATTTGGGTACTTCCAGACCTCCACCATCAGTGTTTGGGTAGGGCTGGAGTACAAATACATAGAAATTTGTGGTGATGACACTGATAGACAGCTGTGCTGTATGAACATGTCCCAAGAAGAAAGGGGCTTGTGAGAGCATTGGTGGGGACACAGCCCCAAGTCAAACTGAGTGTTGCTCACATAATCCTTTTCATTTTGGGAGTCAGATAACCCCAAGGTGACCTGCTGCCTGCAGCAAAAGCTCTAAAATAACCAATGCCAAAAGCTCACTTAGATTTGGAAACACTCACCTGGTATCTGTCCAAGATCCTGAAGTCCTGGCTAGTAGTTCTGTATGTTGCTTGCCCTACTGGAGACCTGGAAACACCTCCTTCTTTGGCTCCATAAATCCCATCAACCAAGAGCAGTGCGGCATTCACAACCTGGTCCAAGTCAAAGAGTGGCAGTCCCCTTTCCCTCTTGGCCTGCCTAACTATCAGCTTGCGCCTCAGTCTACGGGCCTCTGGTGTCATGCTCATGGCATTGGGACAGGCTTCCAGTCTCTTCAGCAGCAGCTTTTCCTCATAGATACTAACAGAGGTATGCTTGGGAGCTCTGGGTTTAGCATCCTTCTCCAGCTGTGGCTTCCTCTTGTCTCGCCCCCTCACCTGCAGTGATGCGTTTGACTCTTCAGGATCTTCACTGTCACCTTCCATCCTTTCTGTTTTTTCTTCTTCACTCTCCACCTCTTGCTTGATCTGCTCAGCTGTCTTCACTTTTTTCCTACTTGCTATCACAGTGCCAGCACCGGCAGTCCCACTGGGAGGGGGCACGTACTCTATTCCTGGGTCTATCACTCCATCTCCTTCCATCTCCTCATCATCTGTTCAACAGATCAAAATAATCCAGGAAAAAAATGTAAACATGAAAGCCCCATTTCATAAAGGGTTGTCACAGGACTTTTTTGCTAAGGAGGAATAATGTGGGTTTACCCAACACACTCCATTTTCTATATACTTCTGGACCTCCTGATTTCGGACAGGAGACACCATAAGGAGTCCAATTTCAGGCCACAGAATCAATCCTGCTCCTAAGGTGTCTTGCAGTTTGGCATCTGAAAATATGGCGCTCCCGAGCTGCATGCTTATGCTCTATGACAAGTGTTAAATTGTTGAAAATTCCTGAAGACTGGGGATCAAATGGTCAAGCTGGTGAGCTATATGTTCAGCTAGCATACCCTGGAGGAGTTCTGTTTAAACTGAGGGAACAGTTAGGAGTTACAGAAGCACAAGATTTAACTTCCCCAACTAAATTGGGGTCTGGCTTCCTAAGGAACTAACAGCATTCAGCCTGCATCACTGCTTTGCAACCTGACTGAAATGTAACATCTGTTAATTGCAACGTTTGAACTTATAGAACTACTGGAACATTACCATGAGAATTAAATTTCTCCTATTTTAGAAACAGTTGAGGGAAAATTAGAGTTGCTATCTAACAGTGTAATCTGTGTTGCAGTGAAATGCTTATGCTGAGTGGTGCAGCAGTTGCTAGGTGAAATCTTCTACCCACTGTTTATTCAGGATCCCTCAGAAGATGATAATGGTGGCTCCTCCTGGCCTTAGAGGCTGGCAATACAACTATGGAAAACCAATCAAGATTTACATGCAACTAAGACAAACAGAGTTTTACCAGTTACTTTCCATCTTATCTTGAAAAGATCCTGCAGCTCACTGGGAGTTTCTTTTTTTTTTTAACATCTTCCTAGACAGCTACGTGTGGCTCATTATTAAACAAAAAACATGGCATCTCTTACCATGAAACAAAGCCTGTGGTGGCATGACGTCTGGGATGAGATCTGCTTCTGAGAGAAGGCTGGGAGTAGCTGAATGCGAGGCAGGAGTGCCGGGAGCAGAGAAGTCCAGAGATGGGGAAGGAGAAGGGCTTGTCAGAGGAGTACGATCTGAAGAGCTCAAGGAGGAGAAGTCAATCACCTCTCCTTTCTCAAGGACGATATCAGGACGACGGCCTCGACTTGTGAATTTAACAGGAGTGGAGGAAGTACTCCTGTCCAGGAAGCCAGCTGCCTCCTTCTGGGCTCTCCGAATATCCTTGGCTTCCTGAGTGCGAGATCTCTTCTCCTTCAGCTCCATGGCTGATTCGACTGGATTGCGGCTTACCCGCTTCCTGAGTCCTTCCACAGTAATGATGGGATCCAGAGGTGGCTTTGAAGCTGCTAAAGAAGTAGTTTGCTTATTCTAACAGACACTGAGCTCCTGCAGTCATTGTATACATACTATGTGGTCAGAAGAACACATTGACTACAAATCTTAGAAGGTGTATTTTTAAAATATACAAGAAATTCACTCTGGGACATGTAGCATAAAGCCAATGCACAATTAAAGCCTCATTAAAGTCCCAGTCTTGCACCTTTGCACAGAAGGGAATTTGCATCTAGTGACAAAAGACAAAAAAACCTTCCCAGGGGTAAAGAGGAGCAGAGAAATTGTAGATTTCAGCTACAAAAAACCTGCACAAATCTCCAAAGTCTTTAAATTGGTTAGCACAATGCAAAAAGGCAATAAAATATAACAGGCCTCTCATACTACAGCATATGCAACATAGTCCTCTTAAATCAAGCATTACAGCAGAGCAAAACTAAGAAAAAAAAAATCATGCCCTGTAACTGTTCATATACACAAACACATTGGTTTAAGTAAACTTCTCTTATGTCTTCCAGCTCTGTCAGCTCTGTCCCAGCTAGGAATCTACACACCACTGGTTAAAGAGTTACCTTTTGCCTTTAGTGCAGATGCAGACAACTTCTCTCCTTCAGGTTTCATTGTTGGGGGTTTATTATGAACCAGTTTCCACCACCCCGGTTCCCCAAATTCCTGTGCCCCCGAGCGAAAGAACAAGGGACTCCCCACGGAGAGACAGCCAGCGACTGTGCTCCACCATGTTGACGTCTTTTTCCTACAGTGGGAGAGGGGAAAACAAGCGTTAGGTCCTCACTTGCCAGCTGTGCTTCATCCTGAAGCCTTGTCCTTCCTCCAGGATGGAAAAGGCAGAGTGCTTCTGCCACTGGCACTGATGCAGGGGGATGATGTACTCCCTACACTCCATCTTCAAAGAGGCTAGAGATTAATTAATTTCTTCTCAGAGAACCACTCTGAAGGGCAAGCTACAAGGGACCGGTGGGCTCTGATGCACAAAGAGCTGTGTACCTGCCCACCATAAATGCCGTGCAAATGCAGCATGGCGAGACACAAATTTTCTTTTGTCAATGAGCTGCCATACACCAATCCTACAGAGGTCTACCCTGCCACTGGAACCCCCCAGCTTTCAAATGCTGATGTTGCTACCTTCGTTAACAATTTGACGATACAAGAATGGGAACAGGAACCTAGTGACAGCTGTGTCGACCTGACACTGCAGAGCCATATTCCACTACTGAAGACAGCAAACAGGACTCTGGGTGTACAGGATGGGAGAGGCAAGGGAAAGGTAGTGATAAAGGCATCACATCACACAGAAGGAAAGACGAAGTTAATTTAAATGCCTGCCTTGACTACTCTGAGATCTCATTTAGCAAAGCACGCTCCCAGAACTGTAGGACAGGATCCCTAAGGCTGAATTCACAAAGGGAGTGGGGATCTGACCACTCTGCCCTCCATAGCTGCAGCCTTGTCAGGCACTGCAGAGAAGCAGCATTAGGGGTCTGAGAAGTAAGTCACCAAGGATAACGGAGCTGCAGGAAGTGGCAGGGTAACAGAGTATGTATACTTGTCCCACAGACACATGCATGCGATAATATACTGGAGCCCTGTCTCTGCTTGGGGATTTCTCCCATAAACTTGTGCAGCATGGGGAAGAGGATCCCAACTAGTCAACAACCAGCCAGCCACACTCACTGAACTATTTTTGAAGCACCTTTTTGGCCATTTGGAGGCAGGGAGCTGCATTTAAGCCTTTCACTCTGCAGGTCAGTGTACTCTACTGGGCATCTGAGCACTTTCTCTTCCTCCAAGAACTGGTCACAGGGCTAACTAAAACGTCATTTAGTGAAAAAGTGGGAAGAAATATTAAAAAATTGCTCTTGTAGCCAATAACTGAGATACTCCCTTGGCTACTACAGAATCAGGTTCATGGTATAGAGGCTAACCCTTATTTGCACAGTATCTCAGGACTCCTCCTTGCCTTTGCACACCTCCACTGGCAAAAACTTCAGTACTCAGGCTAGGCTTGGGCAAGCAGGTATTCGCAGCTCTCTGAGTGTTGCCAATTACACACCTTGGGGTATTGACCCTCAAATGTGGGAGATTAAACTCAAGTGCCCCAGATCAGAGTCTGGAGCGTTACAGTAAGTCTGGATAAGCTGTGCTTTAGTATGCCAAGGAAGTAAGGCATGGCACGCCTTGAACCGCTACACACTGGTTCATCTGTCCCTGCTCCATCAGTGGATTGTCCAAGCAAGGGGGGAGACTACCACTGAGGCCAGTAATCACTTCACCTGAATTTAATCAGAGCAAGGAGCGCCCAGTTCCCAGGGCAGGTCTCAAAAGGCAGCAGCAAACCCTGGGAGGTGATGGGTCCCTGAGCCAGGGACAATGGGCCATCAGCTGCTTTCCTGTCAGGGTCCCCTTTGTTTCCACAGGGGACAAATGCTAACATTTCTGAGAACAGAGCAAGGAGGCACAGACAAGCAATAAAAGCAAAGCCAAAGAGCAAATCTGGTTAGGGAGAAAGGCCAGATCTTACAACAGAGAAATCCCTGGGGAAGAAAAGCTGGGAAGTCAATCAAATCTACAACTTCAGAGGCTTGCTCAGTTCCTTTCCTGCCTCCGTAGCACACGCATTAACAGTGAGACTTGGGTTTGACAGCTTCAGCATGCTCAGAAAAAATGTGCCATTCACCTATACGACACACAACTCATTGTGCCGTGAAGGCTGCCCCTTTTCAAGAAGGGTTCTTACTCTGACAGCTTCTTTCTTTACACACACTGAAAAACATTTCAGTGGTTTGTAATGCCTGCTATGTAAAAGCTATTTTATTAAGATCCAAAACAAGCTAACAGACAAGGCACAATGTTCCTTTTTGGAGAACTGGGTCCATGCAAGCTTTATAGCCAAGTAACATGGCACTTTGCTGGATCTCCTTTTTTTTCTTCAAAGCCCAGTGACATCACGACTAGCCTAACTGTTGCGTCTATGTAGAAATACTCAAAAGCTTTGCAGGTTCATACACTACCTACAGGAAGATAAGAAATAACACAAAAAAAATATGCATTTACATTACTTTTGTGTGACATTCTTGGGGTTGTTTTTCCCCACTAAGAAATGCTTATTCTTTCTCAAGAGTATCCCTCATGCCTACATTCACGTTCTCAGTATTAAATCCTCCAATTTTCTCACTAGTGAGGCTCAACAGAGACATCACCAAATTAACCAGGATTCTTGCCCATCCGTATAACAGGTTTTAATTCCTTTGATTCACCAACCAGACCTTTGGGAAAACATCACAGCTTTACCTGCTCCCTAATAAGAAAGTCCAGTGTTTCTCAATAAAAGCACAAATATCTTCTTTCCATCTGAAGTACCCTTGACGGCCTGTTCCTTCCAGAGACAAATTGTACATTGCCAGCATGACAACCTGGAACACAAAATGGTGGATACAAGTGAATCTTTTCTGTTTCAACTGCTGAACTGCCCCCCACAGCCACCAAACGCACACAAATCTTTGCTCCCTCATAAATATTTTTGCAACATCTCAGGCAACTTCTGCAATCCATCTTCTTCCTGCTTTCATGCTGCCTGTTCTTGTCTTTCTATTGTTAGATGCACATTCTCCCAGAGATTTCTCCATCCCAGGGGAGTAACAAACTGCCTAGTTATGCAGGTTTATGCTGAGATACAAGCTTTTACAGCAGTTGTATAAATGAATTGTATCACAACTGGGATCTGAATGTAGGGTGCAGGTAGGGAAAAAGTCTTTAAAAAAGAAATGGTCACAAGTAATTCCACTATCTAATCCATCAGAAAGGCAGTGACAATGGTCTTTCTAGGTGCTCACTGTTACATTTCAAGCTGAATAGACCGTAAACTCTCTGTAAAATTACATGATATCTACTACTTGTTCTGGGTAAGCAAGAATTAAGTTTGTCTCCAGGTGATCTTCATTAAACACAATCCATTTGCAGCTCATTCACATGCTTCACAACCAACTTTAGTCTGACCTATTACATGCGTAAACTAAAGGGCAGGTTTGAAAAATATCACACCTCTTTGTAAGTAAATCCAAGGTGACCAACTGTCAATTACATTTATCCAGTTCATTTGAATACAACTAAAACGGAACAGCTGGGCTGAGACCATCTTTCAACAATCACATAGCCTCAGCTGGATACCACTTCCAATAGGGATTTATTCTTCACTGTCAGAGGCATTTGAAATGCCTTTTTCTTAGGGAGATGCCGTAGCTTTCTGGAATGTGTTGCTGAAGATACCAAAATGAGGAAATATAGAGAGCTTTAATGTCCCCTGCACCCTATTTCTGCCTCACAACCCCTCTTAGTTTGATTTATCTAGGATTTTGTGGGGTTTTTTTAAGTTGAGTGGGACAGTGTCTCAGAACTTTGAAACCAATTCTCTTTTCAACTGGCTAAAGATAAGGATCTGTTGAGGTCACACACTCTGAAAAAAATCCAGAAATCACTGTCTCCATTTTTCCTACCTCAGATAAGCCTAGGGAGATAGTCTCTTCACTAGTCAACTTCCTTCTTCACGTGTTTTTGATTTTGTCTTTCCCTTTGCCGCTCTGAAGAGACCTGGGTGTGATGCTAGCAGCCTTTGCTCTCCAGATCTGGAAACTGCCAGTCTGCTAGCACAGACTACCATGCCAACCTTTCCCCTGCGCAGCCCTGCACTGGGTAGCGTGAAAAAGCACCATAGGAATTACAACTAATGTTTTAAATGATCTGTTTTGAGATGGCACACCATTACTGTCCCAAAGGATGCAAACAGATGTCTCGCACATACTGCCCGATGCTCAGCATGTGGAAACACCTAATGGTGAGCAGCAGCTACTGCTTGATGAAATTAATTTTATGCAGAGGCAGCCAGCACTGCCTGCCTGCCCCTCCAGCTCCCTGCTTCAAGCAAGGTGATGTTCTTCAGTCTACCCACACGGTGTTTGCTGTATAATGCAAATTATTTTGATTGCTCAGGTGTGCAAGTGACTGAAATAGCAAATTCAGCAAGGACTATTGCTAGTGAGTAAGAAGCCAGGTTGGAGCTTTGTGTTCAGGGAGCTGGCAAGCTTTCTGTTTGTATGTTGCCACCTCACTAGTTTTATATTTGCTCATATACACAAAAAACTGTTCATGCCTAGCAGCCAAATTGCATTCATTTTGCTTTTCCAAACCTGCCTGAAGCCATGAATTCATGAGCAACATAAGGGGAAGGGAAAAAAAGGAAAATAAAAACAAAACCAAAGGAATGTGGTTTGTATGATTATCTTTCAATTTACCTGCCAAATGCCCAAGTTCTAATATGCAGGCAATCCGTAGCTAATTAATTTCTGAAGTTCATGCATATGTTTCTTTGTTACCTATACCTGATCCTCCTTTTCTAGGTAGCACATACACAACAAACAAGAATTTTACAAAGTCCTGTGGTTGTTCTGCTGGCACTTACTTGTTGCCATGTTAATCTCAGCCGTTCAAATTGCTCCTTCCCATCTTCTGAGCAGTCAGAGCAAGTAAATCTGAAAAAGTTATCTCCTTTGAGGTAGCTGAGCTGTTCTCTCAGTTGACCTAAAATGAATAGGCAAAAATCAATTTCTTGGTCCTTTTATAGGAAAAAAATGCTGCAAAGGAGATTTGGATTCCCTACAACATCAGGCAGAAAAGTACTTTTTGCCTTTTTCCCAGAGTCCAGAGACCCAGACAGTTCCGAGGAAGCATCCCAACTTGCTGCGATGAAAGGCACAGATTCGTTTCACAGTTGCAGCAGCCAGCAGTGACCAACTGAAAAGCACAGGCATAAAAAAGGGGTGTTCTACTTAACATCTGAATGCAGGTACAAAGCCAAGGATTTCCTTGTTTCCGCTGCATTTCTCATTCCTTCTTGCTTCCACAGGATAACCTATATACTTCAATAAATAACTGTTTTCCCACTCTACTTAAAAAAGCTGAAGTGTTAAAAAAAGGTATGCTACTGCAAAGGCTGTCAGAATATACGACCTTTCTCTTCCGTGTCATCTTTCCACACACTGACTGCTTCATGTCTTTACAGCTCTTTCCCTGTCCACAAATTGTTACTAAAGTAAGGCTGCCGGTGCCTGTTACAGCAGCCTCCAGGATGCACTGCAGCAGACATGGTGTGAAGCTTTAAGGTATTTATTTCTCCTATCAAGGGAAGATCTTCTTTCTTGGAGCCTAAGAGCCAAAAGAAAGGCCCAACATTATCAGGAAACACTTTTTCTTTACTGCAGTTGATGCATTAGATCCCAAATCAGCAAAGCACTTCAGCATATGCTTTGCTGTGGAAAGTTAACCCCACACAAAACTGTCTTAACAAAAGTGATCTGCTGGCATAGAGCCACCTGTAAAACCCCATGCATCCAAAGCTACAGGCTCTAATTCTGTGTTTCTCCAGCAGAGAAAAAACAAATCATATGAATCAGGACTTCTAAACGCACCAGGGGTTTACACAAATATGAAAAATTAAAAAATAAAATCACAGGACAGGAAAACAGTTAAGACTACAGCATTTCTGAAAATTCACACACAAAAGATCTTTCTCTAAAAGCATGACATCTCTTTCACTGTATAATGCCACCAGATCAAGCATTTGTAATATATGGGTGCTCTGCTTCTGTAGTGAATTGCAGAATCTAACTATTAAAGTTGCACTTATGTCTGATGGGGGAAAAAATTCCACACTTAGTACATTAATAGAATTTCTACAAGGCAATTCGATGTAAAAACTGATAATTTGTCCGAGCATGTTGGTGATTTTCACAAGTGGCAACTGATATCCATATAACTGAAAAATTAGCAAAGAGAACAGTATTTCCCTTTTCTAGCTTGTGTACTTTGCACATTTGTATCTAGTTACTGTTGCTCTGTGATTGTCTTTTTCTGCTCTTTGGATTTGTTCCACAGCAACGAGAGAGGGGAACATCTTTGTAAAATAGAACAAATTGAGTGTTAAATCACGTGGTCTAAGATGAGATAGCTCATGCTACCTTTAACTGCTCCCTTTTTTTTTTTATTAATACCTTTCAAGTAAATACGTCCCTTTAACTGCATACTACCTTAATAGTACGATGCTGGTTCCATTACATTAACATCAAAACACTCACTAACATGCCTTGAGAGATTTCTACACTGTAAACTTTTGGCAAATTCTAAGATGGCAAAAAGGGCAGCTCTGACATATCTGCAAGGCAGGTGCCACCTGAAGAGCTCACTATTTCTAGCCACAAAAACAAAACCCCAAACCCCCAAATTAAAAAAACAAACAAACAAACCCCCAAAAACCCCAACAACCAGTGCTTGGCAATATCTAGCTTTTGGCTCTAATAATAGATCAGATAATCCAGAATTTAGAAAGTAAAGTCTAGTCTACTATGCTGCTAACAGCATATATCTTATGTCAAGCAGCAGTGGCAGAGGGATCAAGTTCTACAGCTCAGTCCAAATGCCTCCCAAAGCTAGCTGCTACAGGCTGGACATGCTCCTATGAAAGATAAATTCAATCCACATTATAGGGAAATAATTAAGGTTGAGATTTAGCCATATGCTCCACAGATGTGACAAACTGACCAGGAA
Organism: Grus americana; assembly: GCF_028858705.1. Classification (NCBI taxonomy): domain Eukaryota; kingdom Metazoa; phylum Chordata; class Aves; order Gruiformes; family Gruidae; genus Grus; species Grus americana. Next base: position 111,602,576 of record NC_072854.1, read on the forward strand.
AAAAAAAAACCACAAACCCCACTGTCCCAAAGCCCTCTTCCTCCACGGGAAGAGCTTCACAGCAAGGGTCATTATCTTTATCTGAGTGAGCAGAGAGGCCAAGTCGCTTGGCCAAAGTCCCCGAAACACACCAGCAGCAAGACTCTGAAGGATGTGCATGTTTCTGAAGTCATACTCTTGTTCTTTACTAACTAAAGAGGACAGTCTCCTTTCTTTACAGGGAATGCCAGCTTGGACACCCCTGCAGGTCATAGATCGAAGTGCCTAACGCACACCGCTGGCATCGGCCTGCTGGGCTCCATGCAATGCCGAGACAGCCTTTCTCCTCCAACGTGGGATGGGATGCAGCTAAATAAGGGCTGCCCTGTAAAACAGGTATGCAGGACAGCGTAACCACCGTGCAAACAACCCCAGCGACGCAAGCGAGACAAAACAGAACCGGCAGGCTTACTTGCTGGAATCCACTTCTGGCACTTCTCACAGTAATAGGACATCTCCTCCATCCAGGATGCGTCACCCTCGTCGCTGTTCAGAGAGTCCCCGCTCTGGTCGTGCGATAAATCCACCGAAGCCTGGTCCTCAGACTCCACAATCAGGAGGGTCTCCCCTTCCACCTCACCCTCCTCCAGGCCCTCTGAGGTGGAGGTCCTGGTGGCTTCGTCATCGTGGCGGCTCAGCAGCCCACTCATGTGAACATTATTAGCCATCCTAGATGGCGTTTGCATAACAAAGAGCTATTCCTCCCCACATTGACAAGTCCATCCACACTGGATGTGCTGGCCAAGTCTCCACAGTCTAAGTACCGTCTGTGCCTAGGACTGCTGGGACCCTTTTTCCATTAGCGCCTTGTCTCTTTCTTCCATAAGCTGCTTTGTCAAAGCAATCTGCTCTTCTAGCAGGCGAATATTCTCCTTTTTCTGACTTTGACGCTCAAGATCTCTGAGAACTCCACTGTGCAGCCTCTGAAAACACAAGAATCAAAACACAAAGGACAGGGTTTATCACAGCCTGTTGGATGCTGAATGCGATTAACCCCCACGCAGCTCTAACCCCTCCTGCAGGGCTGTTCACCATGCTGCCTTTGGAAGTCCTCAGTCCTCTGCCACCGCCTGGAGCCACAGCCACTTAATGTGGTTTCAGTCTAAAACTACAGGTGCTGATACTCAATATCGATGGGTGGGTTTACTAAGCGGTAAAGCTATTGAGCAAATAACCGCTATGCACCCCTAATTCCTGTGCCATGCAGGATGGATGAGATCTATAAAATCCTGTTACCTCTGCCCTAAGTCTTTACCAAATCAAACTAATATCCCCAAAACTCCTCTTCTGCTTGGAGAGGATTTGATGGCATATTGCAAATGATTTTAGGAAAAACTGCCTTGTGTCTTCATCTGCTTTTTTCTGCTCATGTCTTACTCTTAAAAAAAATACCTTGTAAACTCTTACTGCAGGGCTGACAGAAGCCCCACAGCCTGCTTATGCCAAGCTCTTGAAAGAGCAAAGCATTTCATTCAAAAAATATCCCCTTTACCTAAAGCGTTCATTATAAATAAAATGTGCAATACAGACCAGCAGTTCTCAAACTGAGGACAAGCCCAGCGCTGGGTGTAAAAAGCCCTAAGAAAATACCAGCTGGTTTTGTTTCCTCCTTACTGTTCTCTCTCTCTCTGCTACCTGGAAGTTTTTTTCACTCTGATAATTAGGTGAAACATTTAACCTCTCACTCTGATAATTAGGTGAAACCAAAAGTGGTGACGTGGGTTGGGGTGGGGAAAAGGAGGGGAGGGACTAGCTGGGAACCAGCTGCTCTAGTCCAGATGTGCACAACTAAGATCAGACACAGTGATGGGAGGAGATGGCAAGGCTGACTAACTCTGGAAGGAAACAGGGACTATGTGAAGCATTTAATCGGTTGTGCACGCGACATACAGCTGACATACAGTTCTCCAGCAACTTCAACGGACCAAAGCTGGTGCTGCCGCCATCTTTCCAGCCCCACACTCCCCACTCTGCTTGTCCCACCCGAGGGTCGGCCAGTCCAGACAGCTCAGCCAGCAAAAAACAACTCTCTTTTTCTTTCCTTCACAACGCAAGTCATACTCTGCCGATTGAACTCCCTGAGCTGGAAAACCAAAGGCCAGTGCAAAGGAGAACATGGGATGCACAGTCCAGTTTTGTGGTTTGGCTTGAACTCCTGGGGCAGGCAATGTGCTTTCTGATAGTCACTCACTAGATTTCAAAGCAATAGTCATAAGCTTATCAGAAAATATGGTATGTGAGGACAGAAACACTATAAACGAGTAAAAACCATGAAATTATTGTGGAGAGCCAACCCTGGCTCACATCTAAATCAAGCTGTGTGATCGCACTCATGTTTTAGCCCAACTAAAGATGAGAATCTGTAGTTGAAGTTAAGTTTAGTTAAAGCATTATCCACCTGCCTAAATTACCAACTCATGCTCAGCGCGGACTCAGGAATGAGAAAGTTTCACAGGTACCAAGGTTACCCACTGGATACTGGGGGTATTAATAAATTATTTAGCCTAATGGCAAAAAAAGATTAATAATGTATTTGACCTGTTTGAATGATGCCAAAATGCACCTGCAAATAATTTATTTGAAAGCTGACCCTGAAGTCATTTTAGAAGATGTTTGTGATTATTATCTGACAAGTTCTCACAGGGTTTTAATTCTTCATCTAGAGTGCCAATAACTGCACATTTCAAAGGCAATTATTTCTCCTGTCAAGTTTAAAATAGAGAGGTTTTGTGTAAGAAATAGTCTATCTTGTTAAGAAAATGCACAAACACATATGTCAGCCAATAATCAAAACCCTCTCTGGAAATTAATCTAATAAAAACAGTTCCTTCCCATTGGCTTCAATCAACTGAACTCAGGTTACAAATCAGTAATCACTAAAGACAAAGTATGTAAAGTTATTATTTCATTACTATTAGTTAATAACAATAAAGAAAAGATGTGGGGGGATACAATATAATTGAACAATTACATCAAGAATGTGATTCTTTTTCCTTCACAAAACACAGCTATTCTGCAATCTTTCAGATGGTGAATGCCTTTACTTCGAAAATGCACAGTTTGCAAAAGATACCTTTATCATTTGAGTATCATGAGTGGCAAAGAGCTATGAAACAGTTAATCTTCTCACCTTCCTCTGTTCTCAGAAGTTAGGCCTGCTCGTCTTCTGCATCAGTTTAGATAGATGTGCGCAAGCTCAAATCACTTTGTGCCTGGCATATCCATTTATAAAAGTCAAAAGTTTATTAATTTGCATAAAGATAAACCTGAAATAATCCCTACACCAGGACTGCAGAATATCCACGTTACTTATTTCCATTCCATTATCTAAATAACTGGGTTCCTTAAACCTGAAGCTGTTATTCCCTGACTTGAAGAATTATAAAGAGAAAATCTCAGATTTCATTTATAAAAGATAAGCTCTGAGCCTTAGCACTTCTGAATAATGAGTTAAACTGATTGCTGGAAAAAAAGAATTGATCACTTTGGCTTCGCTTCTGCAGCAGCAGCATCTTGAAGAATGCTAATATCCCTGCAAACATATACTGATCAGCATGAAATCCAGCTTTTGGGGAGATCACTTCTAATACTGGAGGATTGGTTTGTGAACCTTTGACCCCTCCATCCCTAGGACACTCAGCGAAACTGCCGGCAGCCTGCCAGCAGTGACACTGATACCCTCCACAGCAATAGTGGCTTCCAGCTGTGGAAAAATAAGTTAAAACAGGCCCACAGGGAGAAAGCTGCCCACCATTTTCTCATTTGGGAAACCCAGGATGTCCCCAGGCAGAAGCTTGCAGCAGCAACCTTGGGTGTGACAACCAAAGCAATTTAACGTTCTTTTGCAAACCAAGCAATCACTACAGCACAGAGCAACAGGAATGGGCAAAGGGCAGCGAGTCCCTATTTTCTTCCTGGTGTCATTAGAAATACATGAAGCAACCAGAGGACATTAACCACATCAACTCATTTGCTGATCCACTTTTACTAAACTTCATACACTGGTAGAATGCACACCGTAAACTTACTGTTGTGCCCCTAATTTATTTGTGTTTTGCGCCTGAGTCATAGCATGGCCTCTACATACCACGGGACCGCTGTCTTGTTCAGTGCTCAGCACGGATCCTGGCCAGGTACTCAGCCTTTAGTTTCATATTCCTTCTTAAGCCTGTGGCCCCAGGCATTGCTTACTTCATGACACACAGATCCTGCTCTGACGGTAGCGTTACTCATTTACTTGTGGACTGTTTTATGCCTGTTACTTCTATAGAATATGAACGTTTTGTAAACGTTAATTTATTTTCATAGTCTATGAGATGAAAGAGAGATATCAACCAAAGATTAAGGTCAAGAACATCCATTAAGTTTAGGTGTGTTGCTGAAACACCCAAGGGTGATTTTTTTCAGAGCACACGCTGTCCTGCAGCACATGCTCAAAGTACAGCTCCCATGTATTTCAGCTGTAGTTTAGGAGCATTTAGCACATGTTCCTGCCAGACCTTCGGTGCTCAAGGCAGGCACGCTGAATTAGGTCGCAACCACCTGCAAAAATCTGAGCTTAAGTGATCTACCCAGCATCTATGTCAGCTCCAGCTGAAGCAGAGCCATTACCCACCACCACTCCAAGAGACCAGCCCTTCTCTTCTTGCTCCTGCCTGTGCCATTCAGTCTGTTTCCCAACTTCTGCAGCAAATTAACCTGCCTCTTTCCTTACCCAGATCAGTCTCATCCTCCAAGATCCACCATTCTCAAGCACTGACAGAAACAATCTCTTGAGGGGAAAAAAATTTAATCCTGTATTGACAGACTGCATCATATAGCCCATGCAAAAGGCAACTGAGCTGGAGTATGGACTAGCAACTTAACTCTGGTGTTTTGTAACTTCTGACTGCTTCAGACCTTTACCAACAGTCATTTAACATAGGCCTTTTTGTGTGTGCATTTTCTAGATCTTTTTTGTGAATGAGGACGGAAAAATGAGATGTGTGCCCTCGTAGCGGTACCCATTTGGCTTATCAGCAGGGTCTAAACCTGCACGCTCACTGCCCAAACTTCTGTCATATGCAACATATCCATTCTGCAATCACAGGACTTCTAGTCCCAGGCAGGATTTCTCTGTACAGGGACTCACCATTGTCTGACCTGACACTTTTGGCTGTGGGGCTCTCTTGCACACAGGGTGCCTGCCAGGAATTACCTTATTTTTGTAAACATAGCACAGAAAACTGCCCTGTTTTATTATCCCATGGCATTTCTGTTAGCTTGCACTCTGCCTGTCTTGTCAGAAGAAGAAGGGAGCCGGGGCTGGCTGCACGGCATGGAACAGCGCTGTTTGCCCTATGGCGGGAGGCATTTGTGAAGCTCAGGAAAAGCAGAGCACATGCCTTGCCAGAGGCACGAGCACCAGTGGGACAGCGCGGCCGGACAGGGGACAGCCCTGGGAATGCTGCCAGGGTGGTGCCCTTGGGCCTAGAGGGTGCAGGATTACATCCTTCCTGCATCATACCACCTCCAGCTGCTGGAGAGGATGAGGAAACGGCCTCTGCTGAGCCCATCGTGCCTCTCCCTGGAGCTCCCGGCTGCTACTCGCCCCTGTAGGTAACGCACGGGATGGGATAAGGGTGCGAGTGCAGCTATGTGAGCATGGAAAGGGCAGGTGCCAAGGGCAGAAAAGGTGGGGGAAGGGTAGTTCGAGGACAGAGAAGCACCGGGGGCAGAGCGGGGGAGGCAGCACGCAGGCAGGGCACCGCTGTGCAGGCAGGGCACCGCTGTGCAGGCAGGCTGTGGCCTCTGGGCTGGCCACACCCGTGTGCCCGCGGCCCCCAGCGTCAGACAGGGGCACAGAAGGCGGCAGGAGGCTGGGGCTGCCTGCGGGGCACGAGAGGCCTGTCTTCAGGGGCGGGCAGGGCGCTGCGAGCAGGCAGCAGGCAGCGGGCAGGCAGCGGGAGGCAGAGACACGTGGAGAGGCTGCGGGGTCCGGCGCGGGCATGGGGCAAGGGGCGGGGCGCCAGGAGAGGGGCGGGGCTCTGGCCTGAGACCTCGGGCCGAGCCTACAGGTGAGGGGCGGGGCTCTGGCCAGACACCTCGGGTCAGGCCTCCAGGTGAGGGGGCGGGGCTCGGGGCGACGGGGGCGGGGCCATGGGCTCAGGGCCTGTCCTACCGGTGGGCGCGGCCGCGGGCGCAAGGGCAGCCGTAGAGGCGGGGCGGGGCCCCGCTCGCCCCCTCCCCCCGCCGCCCCCCGCGGCGGGTCACTCACCTCCCGCTCCCGCCGCTGCTGGACGTGCACGGCCACCACGGTGGCGGCGGAGAGCAGCGCGGAGACGGCCAGCACCGCCCGGGAGCTCCTCGACATCGCCGCCGCCGGCGGGGCGGGCGGCGCGTGCCGAAGCCGCCTGCTCGCCGCGGGGGGAAGGGCCGAGCGAGGGGGGGGGGGGGAGAGGAGGCGCGCCCCGCCCCCAGCCGAGCGCCGAGCGCGTCGAGCCAGGCCAGAGTAACGGAGTGCCGATGCGCTGCCCAGGCCGAGCGACGCCCCGTCGGGCGGGGCGAGCGGAGAAGGCCCGAGCCGCGCCCCGGGGGGGTGGGAGAGGGGAGGGCGGCTGAAGCGGCTGTTTAGCGGCCGCCTGCCCGTACGTGGGGCGGCTTCCGGGGCTCCCCGACTTTCCTGCCGGGGTGTGGGGTGCCCTGGCGCCTGACGGGCCAGCCCCGGGCCCACGACAGGGAGCAGGCCGCGGCCCTGTCCCCTGTGCCCGAGGGCTGAGGCGCGACGACAGCGGGAGCGGTGTCCTGCGGCCGGCGCTCGCCCAGCCCTGACTGACTGACTGACTGACTGGCGGGCCCCCAGCGCCGCGGGTTGGGCTTTTGCGGGAGGGTCGTCGCCCTGCCGTGGCTGGGCGCTTGCGCCCTCCGGACCAGAAACGCCGATGCGGGCGGCTAAAAAAGGGCCTTTGCCCCCCTGAGAGCCCCCCGCAGAGGGAGGGCGGTCCGGTGCCTTTCCGGAGGGGGTGTTTTCTGGAGCTGCCTGCCGGCGTACGCGTGCATTTCCAGTGCGGTTGCAACTCTGAAAAACAAACAAAAGGAGATTTCTCCAGTGTTTGAGGGAGATTTTTGCTTTTATTGCGTGAAGACCTCCAGTTCTGCGCTTTCCTTGCCCATGAAACCCAAATTGCATAGGACAAGCAGCTGGAGAAAGCAGCTCTTCAATTGTTTGGTTTCTTCTCATTGTTCAGCGTGTGGCCTCAGGCCTCGTGGTTGGCAGTTTTTCGTGCTCTGAAGACAGCATTATTCCTCTCCCTGGGAGCTCTTCCCTGGCACCTCCTGACTAGAGTATCTGAGCGCTTTACAGACGGAGAAAAATTTATGTTCCCAGTGCTCCCGTGTGAGGGCAACAGATGGCTGTTATGAGCGACTTTGATCCACCATGTTCAGATGCACTTCAGGCTTCAGCTGGAGGACTTGGGCATTTCAGGGCACTTTCACCCTGTAGCACTTTAAAGGGAACTTCCCCATGGCTACTGTGGAGCAGAGAGAGGCTCAGGTTGCGCTCCCAAAAAGTAGGGAACTTGTCAGCAGTCGCTATCTATCTGCTGTGTTATCACCCGCATGAGCACATCAGATGTGCAGAGGAGTGACTCTGAGCAGTCTATCAAAGATAAAGGATGTCTAGTGGGGAGGTGGGATATATCAGGAGATCTATAAAACCCTGAAGGAGGTCAAGGAACAATCATTCACCATTTCCCACAGTCTGTGGGTAACCAGTGGGGGTGTGGGCAGCAAGCTTAAACCAAGCCAAAAGAAGGTCACCCCACGCGTGAGCGAGTTGTGGAAGTTATTGCCCCTGGTACGACAGAAGATGAACTTACCTGTGGATTCGGAAAGGAACTGTACAAATTCCTGGAATGCTCTTGATGTCTGGATGAACGCCTTAAACCACAAATAAACGGGAAGGTGAGAAGTTTATTGTGAAAGGTGTAGACTTATTCCTGACTCCTTCCTGTACTTTTTTCTCCAAGCATCTGCCCCAGCTTGCTGCCAGGCAGGATGGTGGGGCACAAGGGACCTCAGCCTCAGCAGGTACCACAGTCCCTGTCTCAAAACCACGCTTGGATATTTCCAGGTAGAGCTTAGGAGAGTTACGGAGCAGTTGCCGTGAGAGGATGGCAGGGTCGAATCTCCAGCCCCATCCAGAGTGTAAGACGAAAACCAAATGTGTGAAGCCAATCCCTCCTCGTTATAATCTTTTTCATCTGTCAGCAGAATGAATGTGATTAAAATGAAAGGCAAAATTAGTGGGAATGATAATATTTCAATTGAGTCTAATAGTTTTGCTCACATAGGTGTGTTTACTGTTATTAAGACTTATGCATAAGTGCTTGTAACGCATCCAAGGCCACTGGAGTGCCAAGAACAGGGTCGAGCCAGATGCACAGCGGATGTGAGCCAGCGCAGCGCCCTTGGCACCGTGGGAGGGTGCAGCTCACCCCAGCTGGAAGCCGAGCGCCTCTACCCAAGCCTGGCATTAATCACTTGAGGGGCTGCAACCCCATGTGGGGAACATTCGGGCTGTGCTTTCACAGCCCGAGTTTGTTCCATGGTGGTCCAGGTGCTCCCGCTCTCCTCCCTTCCCTCCCAAGGGCTAGGCCTTGCTGAAGTGCTCACCTTCCCTGACGTGGCCCTGCTCTTCTGCTTTGAGTGGTTGTCCCCTTCCCGTGCTTGGGGCAAGCTCTTTCAGGGAGGCAACCTTCTGGAAAGCCCAGCCATGGACTAGATTAGCAGCTGGGTCTAGCTTAGAACCCTGCAGCAGCCACAATGTGGAAAAGCCCATTTTCCTTCTTCTGAGACACTTTTCCAGCTGGGTTGGGTAAGCTCAGCCTGAGGATCACTGCAGAGGCTGGGAAGTGGGGGTGATGGAGGAGGGCGGCAGGAGTGCCCAGCGGTGATACTGCTGAGGAGAGACTTTTTAGCTGGCGGTTGGCAGAAGGACAAGAGAGAATGAGATTTCCGAGTTCCCCGACGAACGCAACCTCGACGTCCCCAGGCCTGTTGCAGAGAGATCTCGCGGGGCTGACAGGGTGTGCATGGTTGGCAAAGCGATGGTAACTCCTTGCAAGGCGACGAGCTGCGTTGCCGATTCTGTCAGAGAGTGAGACAAAGGATGAGCTTGTGCTGAGGGAAATGTGGCTCAGGAGGGCCTCTTTGCTGGCTCTGCTGATTGCTCTCCACATGAGGTTTCCTCAAACAAACGCCTTGGCTGCCAGTAGCTGGTTCCTGGTGTGATTTGCCTGTACCTTTCTTTGATGCCTTCTTTCCTGTGCCTCAGTTCCTCCTTTGCTGGCCTGGGCGTAGCGGTATACATCGTCTCGTGGAGACGGGGTTGAGCACCAGTCAGGGAAAGGTTGACTCACATGTGAAGGAGACGGAAGGCCATTTTTCCCCTGGGCAAACAGCTCAGATCTCTATGGTGATCTTGGATAACATGTCTGAAGTCAATGCTTAGGGGGCATTTTTATCCTGATTTCCGAAGAAAATGAAGCTTGTGCAACCCCTGTGCCTCATCCAACCCCTCCCTCTCCTCCATGCTCTTACACGAGCATTTCCCAGCCTCCTTGGTAAGGCAGCATTGCAGGTCCCGTCTCAGACTTCCATGTTTATTTGCCCATTCCAGCCATTTTGACGGACATGGAAGAGTCCTGGCTGAGCATTGTGTAGTGGCTGGTTATGCCGAGCAGGGTAGCATCCCATGAAGGGAAGGGATGGCAATGTCGGCTCTACCCTATATTAGTCACCAGAGAATACGCAAAACAGCGCACTCAGTCGTGGCTCACCTTAGCGGGTCACCAGTAGCACTAAAGCCTAGGGTAAACCGTGCAAAATATGGCAGGGGATGGAAATAAAGTTTGAACTGAGCCCGTTTCCAGGTTCACGGTCTGAACCGCAGCTCCTCTCCTGTGTAATGCGAGGAACCAATCTCTCTTATCAGACTGTAAAGCAAACAAATAACACGCACACACATAAGAAAAAAATAATCCCAAAGGTGTGTTTTCACAAAGCTTTCAGGTTTTTTTTTTTCCAGGGCTTTTGGTGAGCTAGCTGTCCTTCCCTCTTTGCAGAGCCAGCTCTTCCTCCCTCCCAGGTGGGCACGCACATGCAGGCGTGTGTGCTCATGCGGGTGAGTTTGCACACACCTGGAGCACTCCACTGAGACGCAATGGCTCAGCTACCTCAATTGGAAATAAAAAAAAAAAAAAAAAAAAGCCCGAACCCAACCTACCCCCAGTTCCCATCTGCTCCCTGAGGTTGCCGGCGCTGCCATTAGGAATTTTCCCCGGAGAGCCCAGCTGGGCCCAGCCCAGCCCTCCTGGGCGCTGCGAGGGGAGCTGCGCCTGGCGCCCCGCCACCCCCTCTCGCACGCTTGGCTCCAGCCCAGGGGGGGTCTGGGCGTGTGGCTGGCGAGTGCGGGTGTGCGAGCATGTGCCTGCATGTCCTCGGCCAGAGGTCTGGGGGTAGATACGGAGCTGAGCACACGGGAGAACCCACCAGGGAGGGGAGCACGCTGTGCCTGCTGGTATTAGCATTGATTTTCTTCTTACAGCAGCGCTAATAACAGAGGCAAAAAAATGTAATTGCTATATTGTAGGCACCTTTTTCTCACTGTGATGCTTTTTCCACTTTGAGAAACAGAATTATTCCCACCCCCCAAACAGTGGCAGACCTGGTTGTGGCAGCATAGGCATTGATCAGTCGTCCAGATGCAGCCGCCCTGGCCAGGCAGTAAATGTTTCTGTTGGATTTGCTGGGGAGGTGGTGTATGTGTTTGTGTTGTTGGTATTCAAAACCTTGAAAATGCAGAGGGAAAAATGGAAATGTGTTAGGTTTTGTGTCCCTCCTCTGTAATTAAGAGGTAGGGTCACTGGGGGCTTCTCTGTGTGCGGAGACTCGAAAAATAGTTTAAATGAATGAAATGTATGTATTAAAAATGCCTTATTTCAGCTGGGCTAGCCTCCTCTCCAGGCAGGCGGAGGTAAGCCTGACTTAGGCAAGGTTTATTTTCTGCCAGGCATGAATGAAGTGAAAGCCACCACAGCTCATCCTCACAACGTTTATACGTGGGATTCCCAAGCCTCTGAAAACCTGCTCTCACCATCAATCCAGCTGAATTCTGCCGCTCATCCCCTGCGGATGAGCCCTGGGTCCCCAACAGTTCTTCTCAGGGAGCTGGAGGGAAGCGACTCTGATCCTCCTGTAATTTAATGATGGAGAAAAGAGAAAACCGGGGAGGGGGAACCCTTCTTTTATTCTCTTGCGAGCAAGGGAGCTTTCCTTCCCTTTGCAGGGCAGCCTGCAAAACAGTTACTTTTTATTTTAATTTCCCCATGCACTTCCTCCTTCTAGCGGGGAGGGCAGAAACCCAGGGCAGCATCTACGTGAGCCCTGCTGGTTTTATAGCCGGGCGATGTGTGGTTACACGTTAGCCAGCCAGCCCCAGGGGCTGCTGCGCCAGCGGGTCACCTCCAGGTAAATAAACTAAGGTGTGTGCTCCGCCGCTTGCCCTGTCGCGGCCTCGTTTCGCCCCAGCCGGAGGGTGTGAAGGGGCCCCCCGTGGCCCCGGCTGCCCCGAGCTCCTTCCCTGACATCCTTGGGACAGGGGGGAAGTGAGGAGGCCAGTCTGGGTGCTGCCACCCCCCTACATGTCTCACCCCCCTTTTCCCATGGTGTGACTTGTCCATGCCCTTCATTTTGGGGGGCTGCAGCGGGTACCCGACCCGGGGAGCTGCACCCCTGCACACACTTCCCCCGAGCAGGGACGGGCGGTTGAAATGCAGGCGGAGGCCAAAGTCTAGCCGTGCGGCAGCGAGAGGAGGATGTAAACCCAGCACTTTATAATTATATTGGCAGCAATTGCATAGACCCTTGCCCGTGGACAGTGGGAGGCAGGTATTGCGGCAGCGCTGTTGGGAATCGAGGGCAGAGACGCTTATAGGTGTGGGGTTGGGTTTTCTTTTTCCTGGCAAACACTGTAAAAGGCACTGGGAGATAAAAAACCCTTGTGCAAAAAAAAAAACCTGACCCCATGTTGGTGGAGTAATTCCACGAGCAATCACCCCACAGCTTGCACTGGGACCGCTGCAAGGCAGGGAGGTCCCCGGCCCCCAAAGTGGGGTGAGCCCTGCGGGGTGCAGCGTGCTGTACCCCCCAGCTCCCACCACTGTTGGGGCTCCCCCAGGAGGAGGAGGGCTTCTTGGGCGGTGGCGGTGCAGCCATGCGGGGAGCAGGGAGAGGAAGGCTAACATTGGGGTTTGGCCTCAGCTGGGTGGGTGGGGAGGGGGCAGAGGCACCCATGGGTGCTGCAGCTGGCACTGACACACAACACCCCCCCCCCCCACTGTCAAATCACAGCTGTAGGGAAAGGGGCCTGGCTGGAAGCAGCACCGCTGAGCTCCCTGGGCAATTTTGTAGGCAGCGGGTGCGTATCCCAATGCTTAACTCATCCTGGGCATGTTGGAGCACATGCTCTGCCGTAGCACAGGCGGGACAGGCAGGGACTCTCTGGCAGCAGCGCTGGATCCCTGCTGGGATCCAGCCCTCCCCGTGCACCCGCAGCACCAGGGAGGGAGCAGGAAAGGTCCATCTCCAACGCAGCAGCGTCTGAACAAGGGTTGGGACATCCTGACCTGTCCCCTGGCCCATGTTGTAGCAGACCTGTGCTCGAGCTGAGATTTGCACTGCCAATGGCCAAGGCTGTCCTGGCGGTCCTCCTCGTTGGAGAGGAGCTGAGCGGTGTCCAGATGGACCTCATCTTCTCTTTCTGCTGCTGCAAAAATCCCCAGGGAGCTGCATGCAAAGGTGGTTGGCCAGAGGTGGGACCGTCCCCTGGCACCCACCTGAGACAGTTATCCCTTCCTCCAGCTCGTCACTGACCCTCTATACCCTTATCACTGCCTCGTCACACTATTAATGTACCTATTCCCCCCAAAAAGGAGAGGGATGGCAGCACCTACCCCCAGCCAGCCCCTCAGAGGGTTTTGAAATGGTAAAGAAATGCAGAAACTCCATATGCATACAATGGGGTTTATGGCAGCTGGTCATCTGGCAGGAATGAGGAAGCCTTGGGGGCCCCAGAGGTGCCATTTGTCCTTGGGGAGGGGACAGGGGATTTTCTGCCACCGAGGTCTGAGGTTGGAGGGGGATGGCAGAGCCGGCAGGGCTCACGGGAGGGGGGAAGCGCAGCCCCCCGCAGCCCCCAGGCAGCACGGCAGCTTATCAGCCTCTGCCAGCTGCGGGAAGCAGGGGTTTTAAAGGCGTTTCGAAAGTGCTCTCATTATTTTTAGGAACCTGGGAAGGGACTGACTGGGCCAGACCCCAGTTGTGGCTCATCCAGCTTTTTTCCACCAGCACCAGCTGACGCCAGCCTTTTTGGGGAGAGCTTTCCCAAGCGAGCTGGGCGACTGCTGGCTCCCTAACCCCCGATAAAAGGTTGTGGCCCCAATCAGCTCACGGGACAGGCTGGCCTTGCCCAGCACTCCTCACCTGAACCCTCAGCCTGCACCAGCACAGGCAGCGCATTCTGATGACAGCACATCCTGATTTGCAGCGCATCCTGACAGAAGCGCATCCTGATGACAGTGCAGCACATCCCGATGGCAGCGCATCCCGACGGCAGTGCATCCTGATGTGTGGTGCATCCCGATGTGCAGCACATCCCGGTGGCAGGGAAAATAATGCATGTTTTGCGGGGTGATGCCCCCGGTTTGTGTGGGCCACCCCACTGAAGCGGGCACTGGCCAAGCAGCCGAATGAGAACACGGAGATGTGGCGGTGCTGAGTCGAGCGTAGCGCGGGGAGGGAAGACATCTCTCTGGAGGATAAAGCCAGGGTGAGAGGTTTCGGCAGACCACCCACAGTTCCAGCAGTAGCTGGGGCCCCCCTCAGGAGATGGAATCGGGCTCAGACGGGGAAGCTGCTCATCTTTGCCAGTATTGACACCCACTCTGGATGGACCCACATGGCTGAAGCTTTCTGTGACCTCCTGCCAGAAAGAACCCAAAATCCAAACTACCGGTCAAAAAGGACGAGCAGCTGCTGCCCCATTTCTTCGCTGTCCACGCAGCTGTTGGGTTTGATGTGTAGAGAGATGTCTCTTGTGAAAACATCAGAGAAACCCTGAGGACCACCACCACCAGTGACTGATTGCTGGAGAAGCTGGAGGGGCTCTGACTTGCGTAGATGTGGCTTTTGGAGGTCAGAGCCATGGTTAGAGACCATGTGGATTCACTGGTGCCTAATAAAGGTTGTGCACGTGATGTATTTTTAAACACAGGAAGAACATTAAGAGGGATTAGCTTTCTGTCCTCTGTTTAGCTACTGATGTGCAGGAAACCCCTGGGATTTCACTACCTTTGCAACCTCTGCTGCTGTATCAGGCTTGGTAGGAACGCACCCAAGTTCCCGGAGAGGACAGTGGGATCGCAGGAAACCAAGCAACAAAAAAAAAAAGTTAGGCAGTGCAGGCAAAGCTGGGGAAGGGGCTTCAGTGTTTCTATGGCAGAGTCTGTGAGTTCAGGGCTCTGCTGACCACCTTGTGAGAGCAGACACCTCTCCAAGGGTGTCACCCTGTCTCCCCACAGTGGTGCTGGACCATATGTGGAGGATGTGGGGGGCACGGGTCCTCTGGCAGCCTCTTCCCCTGAGCCTCATGGCTGTGGGTGCCACCGAGGAGGATGCTCAGGGGATGCTGCTGGGGACCCACACCTGGCATGGGCTTCACGGGGGGTGGCTGGGTGCTGTTTCCACAGGGAGCGGGACTCAGAGGCTCGGCGGGGAGCGGCTGGGCAACCTGGGGTGATGCCGGGCGCCCCGAGGGAGCGGAGCCGCAGTGAGTGGGTGGCCGGAGAGACAGCGCCAAGCCGGCGGGGGGGAGTGGGAAGGAAGCGGAGGTATCGGTGGAGAAAGACAGGGAGACGCTGGGAGTGGCAGGGGCCGTGGGAGGCAGGGAGACAGGAGCCCGGTGAGTCAGCCTGGTGGGGAGCTTTGAAACCTGGCGGGGAAGCACAGGCAGGGCAGGTTCTGCCGCAGCCTGGGGAGCCATCTTCCCCCGGCTGGCACCTTCTCCATCCCTCCTTCCCTGCTCAGCCAAGGAAAGCAGATCGCCCTCCAAACTGGGGCAGCTTGCAGAGCCGCTGCTCTCTCCTTCGGAGATAATGCTGGCGCGGAGCCACCCTGGCTGGCTCCATCCGCTGCGGTGAAGTGGTTCCTCATCTAACCAGGGGAGCTGCCAAAACCTGGCTTGGAAGCAGGGCTTTCCAGTGGTCAGGCTCGGCCCCATGGCCAGCGGCACAGGGGGAGTTGCACAGGCATGACCAGGGCAGTAGCTTTACTCTGGCAGCCCGTGCCACCTGCAGCAACGCTCACTCCCCCCCGACCTCTGGGGGACCGTGGGCCGGTATTCGCCCAAATGTTGGCACTGGAGATACCACGCTTTGGGTGGGAACCTGCCCTCGAAGGCAATGGCAACCCCTCTGGCAACGCACGGTGTGTGCGTGCAGGCGGCTGCTGAAACCCAGCTGAGTCACCCCTGGTGCTGCAGGTGTGCGATGGGGCGCGGGACGGGGTGCAGGGGAGCATCCCCAGTCAACTCTTCTCAGGCTGATGCTGAACTGCGAGACCAAGGGCAGACATCCAGGTGGAAGGAAGGTTGGGGCTGGAAACAGCGTGTGCCTGAGGCAAGGGTTTCTTTTAGAGCAGGGGGGACCTTTCCTCTGTGTTCTTCTGCAGGCTTTCGAGCTGTGGTCCTCAGAGATCCCTGCGATCCTTCTGGGGAGACACTACAGCATGCCAGACTTCTACCGGCTAATCCAGGGAGGCAGCAGATTGGGAAGGGCTGCAGAGGTGATACTCTCCCTTGTTCTCATCTTGCCTTGGCTGCAATGGGAGCACCTTCCTTCTGCGAACCCTCTCCCTTAACGTGGCTGGGATGTGAACCCGGTGCTCCCGGTCAGCTCGCAATGTCCGTTCCTGGGTGCTGGCGTGGGCTCCGTGCTCACTGTCCCACCTCATGTGGGGAAACATGGAGTGTTTCGAGGAAGGGGTGTCACAGTAGGATACCTCTCGGAGAGGACTGGGCAATGTTGTGACACCCAGCCTCCTCCCTGTCTCTCCCAAAATGCCTCTGGGAGCAGCGTGGGGGTTCACCAGAGGAGGGGATGTCAGCCGGGTTTTTGGGTGACTCACAGCAGCCCAGATGTCCCAGCCCTGGTGTTTCAGGCACACCGCAGACCCCAGAAGATGAAGGTTCGTCTTCCCAAGGATATGAAGCTGTGACCTCTCTTGCATGGTCAGTAAACTTGCATAAATCCCCCAATCTGAGCTCTGCTGGGAACCAGAGACCAAAGGCTGCGCTGTTGCATTGCTGGGCTCCTGGTACCATCCAGGGTCTCATCTCTGTCCAGCCTGGTTTGGCTCAAAATCGTGAGAAATCACCAGAAAAACAGCACTGGGTGATTCTGCTCTCAGCCTCGTGGACAGAGCATCCCCAGCACAGCCCCTGTGGGTGTACCTGCTGGTGTCCCTCCACTTCTGCGCAGGGCGGGTGATGGCTGGGGGCAAGATGCCACCAGGAGCTGAGGTGAAGGTTCCTTTGCTGGACTCTATACTAAAGGCTCAGCTCAAAGACATTTCCAAGGGACTGTGCGTTTCGATGGTGTTCAGCTCTGCCTGGCTGTACGATCACACCCTCATCCCTGCCCCGGGCACACGCCTGCTTCTACAGCCGCATGGTGAAAAGTAACCCAGGCAAGAAGAAGAAGGGACACGGCTCCCTGGGGTCACAGCTAACATATTCCCCGTTCACAGGTAAAACTGAGTCGTCGTCCCCTGAGCAGTGGACACGTACCTTTACTAACACCTCCTTTACTGAGCATCTCTCCCTCTGCTTTTCTCAAGCCCAGCTCCTTCCCTCGCTCCCTACACCCAGGTCCTTGCCCCCAAACACGCTTTCCCCACTCCCCTCTAGGTGCTGTATCAACCAGCGCGAGGCTGGCCGTGAGAGGGGTCCTCCAGAAGGTACGAGTGCCCCGTGCCCCTCGCACGTGGCCATCAATCCGCCCACCCCCACCCCAGGGCTAGTTTGGGAAGGAACGGGATGCGATTGCGACAGCGACACATGGCTGATTCATTGTTTGATCCAATCTCTCCCTCCTCACTCCCAAACGATTCGAGTCAAACGAAACACATTTTAGTAGTCAAATCTGTAAGGGTGGGTCCCATTGTGCTTTGACCCTACGGGGCATTTTGTACATTTAATTTGATTTACACCCAAAATGTTAATTTAACATACTGGATTTTCTTCCACACCCAACTAATGCTGAAAATTAAACAAGATCCTACAGAAAGGTTTGTGTGCCATTATCTCGTTAGCGTTGTTATTTATTGAGTAATTAGAGCGCTCAGGCTGTACGTGCAACATTGCTCCAGCAGGCATATGGAGAAGGACGCCGGCTGCCCGGTGACGTGTCCGTGGTCTGCCTCGCTGAAGGATGCCCCAAGGATGCTGCCTCATGGTGCCACGTGTGGCTCCCTGCAATGGTGTTGGTGGGGCCATGCTGAGCGCGTGCTCCCCAGGCTCCTCCGGGTTAAAAACCACCAAGGAATTTTTTAAGAAAGGCAGTATAGTTTTCTTCTGGGCTGCGGCCAAGCAACACCAAGGCTTGGTCAACAGTCTGTATTTCCACCCACTAGCTCAAGGGGAAGGCAGCCCACCACTGCTGAGATGCTCTACTTTGGGTAGACGGTGCCTCTCCATCCAGCTCCCCTCACCTTGCCGGAGGCTGCAGGACTTTCTCTCCACCCTGTGCCTCCGATGGTGCTGGACACACCACAGCCCTGACCACTCGTGTCAGGGCTCCAGAGCTGATAATAATTTAGTTCCTGATTCAGCCGTGCTTGTAAGCACACGTCTGACTTGGAGCACCCAATTAAAGTGAAGCGTGTGCTCCAGGACCTGGCTAAATGGGAACCTCAAAGCAGGATTTGAAAAAGCCAAGAAGACATTAAAGTAGTCACAGCAAGCTCTTGGTTCAGGAGTGTTGTGATTAATGTCATTTGCTACCTCTTTTCGCTTAAAAGACAAGGAGTGGTTAAAATAAAAGAAACCTCAAGTTGAAAGCATTGCAAAAAATCAATTAAAACCCATGTAGCTGCATTTTGACCTGGAGCAAAATCTCAGACATAACAGAGAAATTACATAGCCTTAAAGAGAAAGAAAGAAAGATAAGGTTTTATGTGTGGTATTGCTGAGGTATTGCCCGAAGGTGTGCTGAGGTGGCTTCTCACCCGGTACCAGCAGAGACTGTAAACTCCTTGCAGGAGCAGGGGGACCGAGTAGGTGCTCTCAGCCCTCACTGTCGTTCCCAGGGCCTGTCCTGCAGGTCAGCACTCAGGGCTTAAAAGCCTTGCTGGAGGATGAAGTGCCGGGTGGTGGGGTAACTCCTCTGCTGGGATGAAGATATCTGCACCTGTGCATCGCTCCAATAGACCCTACTGAAACAGGGTACGGTGGGTAGGGCTGCTGTGGCTCCTGGCTGGGATTTCCTGGCTGGAAACACTGAATGCTTTGGGATGCTCAGCCTGAAGGACCTCCTCTGGTCGTGCGGCCCCTGATGCGGGGCTGGGACTCCTCCATCCCTGGGGCTCCAGCCATTCCCACACCCCAAGGGCTTAGACCCATGCAAGAGCTCCCACCAGTTTGCCCCCGGATAAAGTCTCCAACAGCCCCGCACCAGTGCTCCTTGCCCCAAAGAGTAACTGGGGACACACGTTACGCAGATCTCTTCCATTTGGCCATCTCATTTGAAGGTGTGTCCTTTCCAGAAGCTCCAGACCCAGCTCCAGACCCAGCCCCTGAAGTTAAATCTTGGTCTCAATGAAACCAATGGTGAAACTCCCATCAGTTCTCTTTGGCCTGCGCTTTGCTCTTTGGGAGAAAAGCAGCAACCTTAGAGAAGAGCGATGCCATTTCAAAGGCCTCTTCACGTGGGGGAACAGCTCTTGGTGCTCGGTCTCACCAGCCTGCACAACCGCTGCAGCCTGGTGCCAGCTCTGTGAGGATGTGCTTGGGGAGGAAGGTGCCGAGTGCTTTTCCACTGCTTCTAATAAAAAAGCAGATTGAATAGTAGGTGTGAAGCAGGAGAAGGCACCCTTGAATGCTGTTAAATACCCAAGGACACACCACGTGTGGGCTTTGCGGTGCTCAGAGACTTTTCAGTACAGTTTTGTGGGTTTTCTTCTGTTTCTTTTGCTTCCTTCCCCCCACCCCGTCCTCTTGTCTTTTGTTTCATTTCCACTTCGGGAAGAGAGGGAGAGCACAAGAGGCAAAAAAAAAAAAAAAAGGGGGGGGGGGTAAGAAAAGGCTGAGGCCGTAACACGTTTTTCATTTTGAATCAATGACTGAAACAGAATAAAATCTTTTAAAAAAAACAAACAAAACAAAAAAACCCCCAAAAAACAGAAGAAAGGCTTGTCATTAAGAAAAATAATAACAACTTTCTCTGCCTGCTGCTGCCCAGAGGACAACTCAGGCTCTTCCCCGGCGCCCTGGGGAGCCTTCCCCTCCGCGGGGTGCCCCGGGGGGGCCCTCAGCGCAGCCCCCCGTGGCGGCGGGACCCGCACCCGCGAGTGGGGAGCACCCCCAGCATCCCGCTGCGGCGGCGGGCGGGCAGCGGGTCCGGCCCCGCCGGGGTCCCCGCCAGCGGGGCGGTGGGCAGGCAGCGGGCAGGCAGGCAGCAACGGCAGGCAGCGGGCAGGCAGCAACGGCAGGGCTCCCCTCCTCTATTTTTTTTTTTTTTTAATTTTCAGACGTTAAATTCTTTTGCAAACATTCATGCCTTAGGAAGGGCTGGAACAAAGCTCAGCTGCTCCAACCGGTCGGACAGGTAAGCAGACTTGTTGACACCGTTATGTTTGCAGCACGCATGCTCCTTCCCAAGTTTCCTGGTGCATTTTTCTATTCCACCTTATGAAACTTTCCTCCCCCCCCCACTCCCTTCCCCTCCCCTTCCCCTCCCCGCTCCTCGGCGGCTCTGCCCGGTGCGTGCGGTCCCGCTCCCCGCGGACGGCAGCGCAGCGCCCGCGCCCCGTCGGGCTGCGGGCGGGCGGCGGGGTGAGCCGCCGCTCCGCTCCGCTCCGTGCCGTGCCGTGCCGTGCCCAGCCGTGCCCCCTGCCCTCGCCATGCCCAGAGCCTTCCTGGTGAAGCGTCGGAGCCCGCAGCCGGCGGTGCGCAGCTGGGATGGGCTGCCCGACGAGGAGAGAGCCGACACCTACATCCCAGGTACGGCGCCGACGGGCTCCCTGCCCCAGCACCGCTCGCCGCCGGGAGGGAGGGAGGGAGGGAGGGAGGGGGGGTCCCCGCCGGACCTCAGCCCTCGCACCGGTCCCCGGGCTGCGGAGGGGGCGGGTTGGGGATGGGGCTTTGCCGGGCTGGGAGAGCCCCGAGGGGGCGGGCGGCGGGCCGGGGAGGGCTGTGCTAAACGTTGGGGGGGCTCGGGGACCCTCCCCGCCCAGCGGCGGGGGTGCCGGCTGCCGGCCCCGCCGGGCGATGCAGCCCCCATGCCTGGTACCATCTCCCACCCCGGGGAGCCCCCGGCTATGGGCGGGGGGGGGGGGGGGGCGGTGTGTGTGTCCCAGAAGGTGGGAAACCTCGTTTGCATGAGAAAGGTGGCGGGGGGAGGAGAAGAAAGGAACGGGGGGGGTGGGGTGGGGGTTGAATTGTGATGTACTCCTGGCCTCCCCCTCCCTCCTCCTCCTGCCCTTGCCCGGGGTATAACGGGAAGGCGGCGGAGCTGGCTTGTTTGAACTTTGGGACCGTTCGTGTTTGAGTTTCCGATTGCAGCGTGAGCCGGGGATCCTCCCCCGCCGCTCGCGGCCCGCCCGCAGGTTAAACACCGGGGCCCGGCGGCTCCCGCCCCCCGCCGCCTCCCCTCCCCTGGCCGCGGCTCCGCGGTCCCCCCTCTTCATCGCATCCCCCCCCCTTCCCGGCTGCAGGCGGGATCGGCTGCGTGCTGCTGGGCTACGAGGACAGCTGCAGCCTGGAGAGCAGCGGGAGCAGCGGGACCCGGGACGCGGAGCCCAGCGACCCCCCGACGCCCCAGCCCGCCCCCGGCGACTTGGGCACGGCCGGGGGGATGCTGCTGGACCTGGCCGTCAAGCGCCCCGTGGTCAGGTCGAAAATCAAGGTAACCGCCTGCACCCCTGCGTTCTCTTCCCCGGCGATGGGGTCACCCCATTTCGAGGGCAGGGCCCGGCTGCCGGCTGGGGACGCCGGGTGACAACAGTCCCTCGGGCTGTGTCTGGTAGAGGTGACAGCACCCGTCCCACACACCGAGATGGAGGCCGGCGAGAGCGTCTGGCTGTAGGATGGCAGCGGCAGGGCAAGCCTCGTAAGCGATGTACCGTAATCTTCCAGTGCCCTTTGCCTTCCCTTATCCCCGCCTGGGACATGCTGCCCCTGACCTGCTTGGCTCGAGTCCTGCAGGAGCTCTGAACCCAGCCAGGAAGGACCAGCCCTGGCAGCTAGGAGTCGTGCCCCACGGTGCGTGGGTGGATCTCGTTCCTTAACGTGGGGCCTCCTTAAAAGGCCGCCTTCTAGGTTGTAGTCAAGCTTTCACCAAGGGGGCTGTGGTGAATCTTCCCACCACCTCCCTACCCTCTTCACTTGTCAAGATAGCAGCTAGGCAAAGGTCCTCCTCCGAAGCTGTGAAAGGCCATTGCCACCTTGAGGTGGACCTGCAGGCTTGGGTGAAATGAAGCAATTATCTGTCCATTAACTTCACTGAAGAGCTTCTCTGCTGCATGAGCAGGAGCTTGTACTGATGGTTGGGTGTCCCCTGGGCAGAGCCAGCAGAGCAGAGCGGTGATTTCAGTCCCCAGGCTGAGAAGATGAATCACTCATGGGCTTCTCGTGGTGCTGGAGGATGCAAGATGGAGCTCCCAAAGCGCGGTGGTGATGCAGATGGGGTGGGAGGACCACGTCCATTTCTGAACATCCAGAGTTCCCCTCAGCAGAGGTGGACCCAGGCCACCCCAGTGCTAGGAAGGAGGAGATGTGTTTACTGGTGGCTAGTTAACACCTCATTAAACCCTGGCTGTTGGTTTGCTGGATGGAGCTGTAAAAATTCCCACTGTCTCTGCTGGGATGACAGCCTTTCGGCCACTGTGTTATTAATCTCATGATTAATGCTAGGCTTTCACCCTGCCTATATGTGGCTGCATGAGGTGAAGTCCTACCTGTTGGCCAACAGATACTTTCTGGCTGGCTCCCCCTCTAGTGTCACACCTTGTGATTTTGCAGCTGCCTTTTTTTAAAGCTTTCTTTACAATTTCAGGTAGCATTGCTTCAGTAGTAAGTGGAGGAAAGGAAAAATAAGTGGCTCTTCAGGAAAAAGGACCCCCAAACATATTCCTCTATGAAGAGCTTGCCCTGCTGCTGTTTGACTTCAACCTACTTCGTATAATTTAACCTGGGCTATTAGCCACAGTCACAGTGAAACCTCGTGTCGGCACAGCTGAGTTTTCTCAGTGTGCCACAGAAACTCCCCAAAAGCACCACGAAAGCCGACGGACGTGTGCGTGTGGTGCCGCCTGCTCCGCCGGCTTTCCCCCGGCCCAAGCGGCTAGTGGCCAACATGTCCACTCCCCAACAAATAATTAAACTAATAGCAAAGTATTTGCATCTTCCAGACATTAAGTCTTTCCTCTGAGGAACGCTCTTCCCAAGAGCTGAATCATCAGTGTCTCCCTTAGTCAAGCCAGGTCATGGTGTTGGCACAATATTTTTGGTGTTAGGAGTGGGAATGGGGAAATTAACCCCTAATGACACTCTGCTGTTAATTAACAAGCCAGGGAGACCAATGGGAGGAGAGTAGTGCCATTGTTTCAGTCTCTGCTGAGTCAGCGCAATGTGCCTTGATTTATCTCGCCAAACCTACCTTTTTTTCACTGCTGGCTGGTTTTTGAGGGACCCATAGCAGCTGGAAGCGTGATTAGCGAAGGCACCGCATGGGTACGACTTTCTCACACCAGGGAGGGCCTCCCGTTTCCATCTGGGGTATCAGCTGAGTGCAGGAGCAAACACACATACAGCCCCACGGAGAGGAGCTTGTAGCCTCAGCCCGTGTGCTTAGGGATGTAGCTGGACGAGGGTCCCTGCCTCTGGAAGGTATCCAGCGCACAGGCTTTCTTTTAACCCCCGAAGCCAAGCTGTCCAACATCTGTGGCAGTCCCAAACCGCGCACGGTAACAGTCACCCATCTGACTGCAAGGGAAGCGTGAAGGTTTCACCCAGCAAGAATCTCCTGAATGCTTTCACTTTTCATTTTGAACATATCCCGAGAGTCTTTTAATGCAACAATAACCCATCCCTCCTTATTTTGTTTGTTTTCTGTTAATCTTTGTCATGTCGATGCCTACTCACCCAGTCCTCTTCCATTCCTTAGTTCACCACCGGCACTTGTAACGATGCTACGATGCATAGCTGCGAGCTGTGTGGCAAAGGCTTTCGCTTGCAGCGGATGCTCAACCGTCACATCAAGTGTCACAGCCAGGTGAAAAGACACTTGTGCACCTTCTGCGGAAAAGGCTTCAATGACACCTTCGATCTGAAAAGACACGTCCGGACCCATACTGGTGAGAACACGTTCCCCAGGGGCTTGTGGACACCTCTGGGTAGCGGGAGGTGGGAGGAGGGGTGAGTTGGGACAAGGATGGGGGATGAAGGTAACGTGGCGAGACAATAATACAAAACCCAGGTAAACAACATTTGCAAAAAATAGTGGGGATGTGGTGGAGGAAAGGGAAAGACATGGGTATGGACAGGTAAAAGTTCTGGGACTGACAAAACCTGAGGAGAACTAATGAAATCTGTTTGAAGCAATGTGGGTGCATGAGATACCATCCAGATCTGGTGTAGATGTGGCCATGTGCTGCCATGCCTGGGTCAGCGAGACCAGGATAACCCACCTGGGATAACCCACCCCGGGTAACCCACCTGGTGTAACTCACCGCACGTTATTACGAGCCCAGTGTGTACCGGTGAGCGCGGGCAGGCGGTGGATGAAAACACTTTGCCCTCTAGAGGCAACGAGCAGCAGTTTCTTGGGTGGTTTTGTTTTTTTTTTTTTTGCAAACCTTCCCTGCCAGCTGTCCTGCGGGATGGGGTTATGGCTTGATTTTGGCACTGTCTGGAGAAAACAGACCGTGGTTCATGCTGGGCCTCCAGCTTTTTTAGGGAAACTAGACAACACATCTGACTTCCACTAACCCTGTTTGCTGCATCCCTGCCTGCTTCAGGCTACCAGCTCCCCCAATCCCCTTTTGGAGCCATTTCCCTCTGCACATCCAGCCATCCAGATCAGTTTGGCCACTGGCCTAAACCGTCTCTACTCACTTGTCGTGTAGGTCACAGCATGGGTTGAAAATCAGGAGCAGCGGGCTGAAAAATCTCCCAACAGCAGTTCCTGCTCTGGATTGAGGGTGGGTGAAAAAGTTGCCTTTAACCCGGGCTAGTTCCCTCCTCCTCCCTGCTTGCATCTACAGCAGATGTACAGGCATAACCGAGGATGCTGTGGTTTAAGCCCATGATGGCACTGGAAGAAAGAAAAGTCATCCCTTTCCCTTCTCTCCTCACTCTTGCTCCCATATCGCTCCCCTGGGCTGGAGGGATGAACTTTCTGTGGCCACACTGCAGTGGGGTCGGTTCCTGAGCCCACCCCAAATAGAGGCCGTTATGTTTCTTTGAACCGGATCGGTTGCCTCAGAACCAGCTCACTGGTCACAGAAGTGCTTGCCTAACCTGGAGCAGGGAGAAGGCTGCATTTTTGTTTCTTTTGCTTAGTGGAAGCGATGGCTTAAATACACATCAACCCCATCGTCCCCAAGCAAGACTCTTTCTGGCAGGCCAAGCTGGCTGTGCTCAGGGGGCTTTGACTTTGCGCTGTAGGGATGCATCCACCACATTTCCCGGCACGTTCTGACTTTCCAGATTTGTGGTTACCTACGAGACCTGCCAATTATTTGGGCTTGCTCTGCGATGCCCCTTTTTTGGCTCAGGCACCATCAACCAGGCGCACTGCTAGAGGTGACGCAAGCGCGTTGGTGGGCAGGAGCTGTTAGCAGTAGAGCTCACGAAAACAATGCCGCCCGTTTCGATGGGAAAGCATTGGCCGGAGCCAAGGTTTTGCGCTGCTTTGGTTTGTTTGCAAAGCTTTCATGTGGAAAGGAAAGCTGCTGGCTGTGAGCAGGGAGCTGCCGCTGGGGGATGGCTGAAGTGTGGAGTCGGTGCTTCTGAAATAAGTGATTTTTTTTCAACCTGTCCCATCCTTTGAGATTGAGAAACTAAATCCAAGAGGATCCCTGTTCAGAAGCTAAAAACATATATATTCTGTGGCAGGTAGGGTTGAATACATGATGCAGGAGTGGACCAAATTTTGCGAAACTCTGGAAGGGAAGGATCTTTGTACTGGACCGAGTGAAAACCCACTGTCCTGGAAATGTGAATCTTATGGTTAGATTGTCCCCAGATTTACTAGAAGAAATCTGGTGTCATTATTTCTTCTCTCCAGTGTAAAGCCAGGATGAATGCTCACATATATTGCATATTTGCTTGGTGCCTTGGGTCATGGGGGGCAAAGAAGGCTGCAGCAGCGGTACCAATAGTGTCTTGGCACGTATCTTTTCCAGGCTGAAATACAGCATCTCTGAAAGCGGTGGCTTTTTTAATGCCAAAATTGATTGCTGTTCAGGAAAGCTGGACTATATTTGAATGTTAAAAAGATGACAAATGGGCTGGAAGTGGTAGTGTGGGCTTTATTTTATAGCTATGGGTGCTCATCTACGTGTGCTTTACTGAATGTCGGTGTTCCAGTGGGAATTGTCACGCAGTGTTTGTAACCAGACTGTGCAACAGTAGGGTACTGGCAGAGAGAGTGAAAGCCAAATGTCCCAGTTTAGCTTCATGGCACAAGCAGAGTTACACATTAAAAGTCAGTAATATACACAGTAAAATCAAATTTTAAAATGATTCCTAAGTAATGAAGAGATTCCTACAGCCTTGATGGGCTGTGCCATCCTCGCATGACCCCTCTTGTGCTTGCTCTCGTGCCTGTGGAGCACTGTGGGCATCAGGAACCAAGGCTGGTGGAGGTTTACATTGCCTTCAGATGAGCATGAAATGGCACCCAAAATACTGATTGTAAAAAGACACATTTTTGTGCGTGAATTCTAATGGAGATGTGGAGTTTCTCTCCAACTGCAGTTTAACGTGACTAACCAAAGCAGTGTCACAGCAGTAGGCGTTAGGAAACTTTAGCCTTGATAGTTTAAGCCGGTGCACTGGGATAACCTCCTTTTACCAGACTTGGAAAAATACAGTCAAGATGCTGCTTATTGGAACTTCTAATCAGTTTGGATTTCTGGTAGAAAGATCAGTGTCTGAGTGGTGAACTTAACACAATCCGATTCAAGTTACAACCATCTGTATGGATGTGTGTGCTTTGCCCTTTTTTGCCTGGCTATTACCACAGGTCTGATCTTCCACACACTCAGGTTTCATTAGGAAAAGAGAGGGGTTTAGGTAACTCCTTGCATCTGTTTTAAGGCTGGTTTTTGCTTCAAAACTCATTGAGCTAGTCTAGTAAGTAAAATCACAACTGGTTTAGGTTTTTTTTTCAAGTGTCATTAAACACTCTGCTATTTGTTATTGAAGTACTGGGGGGTTGTTGTTAAGTTGGTGTTGATTAGTGGTAAAATGGATACTCTTTAGTGCTCAGTATTTTTAAATGTTAGTTGTCTGTACTGAACGAAACTGCTTGGGCATTCAAATCACAAGCCAGCCCCTTCTCCCTCCTCTGGAGACACACATACATATTTCTTTCATCTTAACGCACTTCTCTTCCAGAACTTGAGCTTGTAATCTCAATCACCAAATCTATATTCTATGAAAACGCTCTCACTCGTTTGAAGTGCCGTGATCACTGTATGTTCACATTGGACTGCCGTACACTGAAGCCTCATTAAGCTTTGCTCACTAAAAGAGAAAAATTAACATCTTACCGAGATACAAGATTTCATTCATTATAAAAGTAAAAATGAAAGGTTAGCTGAAACTGATAGTTTTACCTAATCACAGGACTTCAAAAAGTCAGAACTCTAAAGGAGTCTGTTTCGCAAGAGTTGAAAATGACTTCTTTAGGACCAAAGCGCCAACGGGTGCCTGTTAGTGTCTGCTCACGTCCCCTCAAAACACTTCTAGGTTGTCTATTCCTAAATACGTCAACCCATTCCTGAAAATTTTAGCCTGAAAGTAAGATGTTTTATTTAGACAGATAGTTCCTTGGGCTAGTAGCTCCCTACTGCTAGGTGTTTCCTCAATAACTGATATGCCAGAGCCTTAGACAGTTCTTAGTCATCTGTAAGAAATGTAGATCAGAATGGTAATTGCTGTCTTTTAACGTTGCAGGAATTCGTCCTTACAAATGTGAGGTTTGCAACAAAGCCTTCACCCAGCGCTGTTCCCTGGAGTCCCACCTTAAGAAGATTCACGGCGTGCAGCAGCAATACGCCTACAAACAAAGGCGAGATAAACTTTACGTGTGCGAAGACTGCGGCTACACGGGCCCCACGCAGGAGGACCTGTACCTGCACGTTAGTAACGTTCACCCCGGAAGTGCTTTCCTGAAAAAAACCTCAAAAAAACTTGCAGCAGTTTTGCAAAACAAACTGAGCCCTGTCCTGCAGAGGAACTCCAAAGATGACGACAAAGATGAGTAACACAGTGGATTACAGTGGTCTAAAGGAATGAAGTTTACATGTAGGACTATATATATATTATTTTTTTAAAAACAATTTTGAAAGAAACCCCTGAAATAAAAAGGATGCTTTTGTTAACAGGACTCTCTTGATGTTGGCAGAACCTCATCTTGAAAGAACTATTCCCATATACGATGCAAACATCAGACTTTTTTATCTGGCCAAAAAAAAAAAAAAAAAGGAAAGTTTGGAAGAGGCTGTCACCTCTTGGATGGAGCATTTAACTGAACTGACAATTCAGGCAACCTGTTTTCTATTTCAGCTCTACCACACATCCGAGTGCCCACTGACAAATAAGTTCATATTTCCTCAGTGTATTTTGTAAAGCTAATAACAGTTACCACCCGTAAAAATTATTACTTTTGAGAGGTTTGGGTGAAAAGTGTCTTGTATGCGCAGCTACTAGAACATTGTTCCATGCAAAATGAATTAAAATGGTCTTAAGAATAGAAGTACCCTTTATCAGTAAATAAGATAAAATGTGCAAGTGCAAATATCCTTAACTCTGCTCCTCTGTGCAGTAAACTAATTATTTATGGAAGCATGATCCAAGGTGAGCTGAAACTTTTTTTGAAAGGATGCAAAACTTTTTCCTCCCAAACTTTCTCTACTAGCGAATGGCATTATTCCAGGGCAGACTTATGGTCATGTTTTAGGTACTTTAAGCTGTGAACTTATTTTATCATGTTTAGATTTAAGTGTAACCTTAATTCTGATGTTCCTGGACTTGTCATGCTCACTTTGGGGATTATTACCACATGCTTTTAACATACACCAATATCAACCCTGAAACCCAAGGAAAATACTTTAATGACTTGAAGATATGTATTTTTCTGTCATGATGAAATGCAATTTTGTGTGTATTTTATGGTGTGTGCGTGTGTGTGTGTTCATTTTGGGTTGTTTTTTTTTTTCTTTTTAATCATCAACTGCCTGTTCGCTAATACAACAGAGCAGTGCAACGCAGTGAAGAGGGAGACTTAGCCTGTCCCTGCCTCATGAGATCAGTGCAAAACTGTAGGCACAAATCTGGCCTCCTACCTGTAACCACTGTCAGTTTAGAAAGCTCCTACCGAGGCTGATGCCACAAGGGAAGGAGGCGGCGATGATGGTGAGGGACAGGTACTACATCTCTGTGCATTTAGGACTGCCCCATAATCCCACTCCAGCTCCTGTTGACCCAGGACAACCAAGAGGGACAAGCCTATAGGGATACTTGAGTGTGACGTTAGGGACTTAAAAACCAGAGGAGAGGGATGCCCATGGAACTCATGTTGCTGAAACTGCCTGACACTTTAAGACTTCAGAAGCTGCTGCAGCCCTTACGGGGCACTTCAGTGTCTGTACTAGGAGTGACGGGGTGGGGTGGTAACTTCCTCGGCAACCGTGAGTTACTCTGGTCCAAGCACACGTTTTTCATCTGTCTCTTAATGGACACAGCCGCTGAACAGGTTTTACATCAATTTCAATGCATAACAATTAATGGATTTCATTTGTAAATTCCAAAAATTCGTATCATGCTCAAAATAAAGCTGTACACTTGGGGAGAATGCACTGTATTCTATATACATTGAACCAACAGCTGAAAAGTAACCCACCTAAAATACACAGTCATAGCCAGGACCTTCATAATCATTACTACTCAAATGATAGATTCTGAGCGTCTCTGCAAGAATTGTAAAAATCTTATCAATTCGCCTCAGTTTTGTACAGGCATTTGCTTTTTTTTTTTTTAATGTGTGGGGAAAAGCTTTTAGGGGTTTTAAAGCATTTATAATTATATTAATACTTTATTTAGCACAACTGTTGGTGCTTGGGACCTTGAAAACAAGGATAATAAAGTGATGCTACTGCGTAAAGAACAAACTTGTCATCCTGTGTAACGGGAAAGTTCACGGAATACTTGGATAGGAAGTCCATGGAAAAAAAAGCATCTGAGATAAATTAGAAGATCCTTGCTTTACAAAAAGAGCTAAAGCCTATGCACTGATCCCCAGTTCTTCTGAGATCATGCCATTATAACAATAGTATAAATGGAAGGATGCTCACTCCGAGCGAAGCTTGCATGCTTGCAATTGTATCAACAAGACTGCCTGGCTAAGAAAAGCGTTAACAGCCAGTTCAGCCAACTGTGCTGGCGACACTCCCCAGTAAACTGCTCAGTGAGGTCTCGGTCAGGAAACTTAACTGTTGAGTTCAGCTCCTAGGTGGAGTTCAGTGGAGTCCACCTGAGCAGTGACTAGCGTTCACCTGCCTGCGAAGGACTCGTGCACTTAGCTCTGCTGAAACCTCAGCCCTTACATGGGAACAGTGGAGGTGCGTCCGAAACCCTCCCTATGCTGGAGACGCATTTTGTGTGTGTACATGGCTTTTTCCCTCCTGTAGGACACATTGCTTTCGATTTCCCTCCAATATCGCTGCCAAAGCATGTCCCTGCCGAAAGAGCTACAGACATGTTAAGGTGGTGCATCTGTGTGATCTCAAAGAAAGCATTCGCAGCAACAGAGGAAAGACACAGGTAACAGTACACAGAAGAAAAAACACTTTGTATGGAGAGCAAAGCTCTGACAAGCTGGATGCTATAGTTGCAGTAACTGCCCTGATTGCCTGGCTGGTTTTTCTGTAGAGGAGATACGCCCTGTAGCAGATGCTTTGGGCACACCAATTTAACAGTCTAGCAAGTTAGTTTAAACTGGTCACAAAGTGAGAGTTTGCATGACACTGGCAGTGGCCACCTGCCAGTTCTGTTACGGGACAAAACCGGCACTAGCTTGTGCCTCTGCAGAAACGTTCCTGAGCTCACACAGGGATGCCGGAGGCAGCCAGACTTCCAGAAGTGCCAGACACCAGTAACTTCCACCGGTACCGCCTTTGAAGGCTGCCTGCCTTCTCCTGGCTCCCTGACAGTACAGACTCATCCAAGACTTAGAGATCGGTTTACAAACTGGCAGTGCCAGTGAAGCTGGCAGCCTTCCTCAGACACAAGGCTTTTGTTAAACAAACCATCACAGGTGAAGCCAACAGGTGCCTGCACTGCCCAGGCTCCAGACATGTCCTTACGTACTAGGAAGCAGGAGGAGGCTGAAAGCTCACGTGGTTCAGAGACATCTAACGGCTGTATGATGCACTGATGAAGGCAGCAATCCCACACAAACATCACCCAACTGTTCCACGCTCTCTCGATTTATCAAGTCCAAATCAACACAGGGAATTCAGCACATTTTATCACCTCCTGCTTCTGTGCAGGGCATCTTACCTCTTGCTTATACCCACCCTCTCTGTATCCACAGAGCTATCTTTCAGAGAAAATTGACCGTGTTCAGTGGCATTGAACCACCCACTTGCTAAAATTTTGTGATGTGGGAACACACTTGTAAAACAGGTAGAACTTCTGAGCACTCACGCAGAGTCGTCGTGGTTAGTCATCTCTGAACCCAGTTTCTCAGTCTCCACGGTTGGTCTTTTTAGATAGAAATCTAATTAAGCACAGGGTAATCATACCATCACCAGACTGGGTTTGAATAAGCAAGTACCACTAGAACAAAGTTTCACTGTACAAGTTTCCACAGCTCAGTACTCCGGAGGAACAGCAGATTAAGCACTACAGAGGATTAAGTTTCTTCAGCGGCAAGCCTGCCCATTGGTTTTTGTAGGTATGGTTCTGGCTGATTTTCTTGAAGCTTACAGGTTGGGTTCTATTTTTATTTGTAATCTGCAGTGGTGTTATGAAAACTTATACATACAATTCAGATTAAAACAAAGAAGATGAGGAAAAAAGGTCTCCAGGTGTGCAATACACAAAGCAATATCACCTGACATCATCACAGCTTATTCTGTGTCTTATAGACTTGATTTTATGAAACAAGCTTCAAAAGTAACTTCTGTTTTAGAACATTTACACACAAACTTATAGAAAAATATAACCAAACACAAAAAACAACCCCCCAAAAACCCAACCAGCAGCTCTTCACTCCTCAGAAGGCCCAGCTTCAAAGTCACAAGCCGCTTTATAGAAAGAAACTTACTCGCACTGGCAATAACCTGACACTGGAGGTGGTTCCACGCGGATGGCCTCCTTGTCGGTTCAGACTCACAGACAAGTCAGGAGAGCTGAGGACAGCTGCAGACATGGCCCGCTCAGAGCTTCACATCCCAAGGTTCAAAGCCTGTTCACACTCACAGTTCTTTTGCGCAGGCCATGCAGCCTGTTAAGAAACCTGCAGGAGGAGCCACTAGTAGTAGTTAAATTTCCCCAACTTTTCAGAATGCTTGCTGGAAATTTCTAAGTGTATCAGTTACGATTCAGCTCCTCTTCTGTTAAAGCCACTTCTCTTAAACGATCGCTTTGTCTTCGTATTTTAAATAAGTGCTTATGAGAACTTTGGTTACAATTTTTAGTGCAGTTTTTCCAGTTGTTGCTGTAAGAAAAACCACAAATAGTAACAAGCCCGTTAACAGATACCTTTGAGATGAGCAAGAACTAAGCTGACTGAAACCCAGTCTACTATACTCATTTGTTTATCGTTTGCATTTCTCTCAGCTCAGACAATGCAAATGTCCTTTTGCTTTAGTTCACCAACTTCATTTTCAAAGTCTCAGTTCTGCAACGTTTTTTTTTTTCTCAAAAATGACAAAAGAAGGATGATTTGATTGAACAGTTTTACTTGATAAAGGAAACTTTCCTATCAACCTCAGGTTGTACAAACTCTGTGGGGAAAAACAGAGACTAAGTCAGTCAACTTTGTCTGGCCAGGTCTATTTAAGTCACCTACAACATAAGCAAATACACATTCCCCACTCCAATTTTTCTTTCTTTTTTTGAGGGCGAAGGGAAAACTTTGATATTAAGAAATTAGCCAAAGTTACTTGAAAAAGAGTATGTATTCAAATGGAAGATTAAAACAAAGGATTCTTGCTTTGGCTCTGTGCTCAGACCACTTGCTTCTTGGGTCAGTTTCTGTCCGTGTACTCTTCAAGGCGCAAAAGCCACTTATTCCAGTACTGTGAACACAGATCAGGATCCATGAAATGCGGATGGGCAGGGAAGCCATTCTTATAGGCAACCACAATGAGTCCACAGCTAACCTACGGTTAAAAACAGAAGACTGTCAGAAATTCAATGTTAATATGCGACTTTAATCAGCAATTCTGCACACTAAACCTCACTGCAAAACATCATCTGTAACATAAAAGTACCTTAAATAAGAGATGAGGAATAAAAGGAGTAATAATTTACCATAAAATACTTGGAGATTAACATTCAGATGCTGAGAGTTCAAAGCTCTGACTGACTTTGGTGACAACTGGAGGACTTAAACTGTGAGTATCAGAGTGATAGGGTCTATTTAAACCTTGCAGGAGCCGGTAAAATTCCCAGGGTTTGCCTGGGGTCATATAACCAGACCAATGCCATTCTCCAGCATCCATCTGAATGGAAATGGTTACTTAGGCGTGTGCCAACATCTTTCATACCTGACAAACAGCTCTAATCCAAACCCCACACAGCTACTGGAGTAAAGAGAAAGTGGTGGGGGACAGCAGACTAAAAGCAGAATTCTAGAATTACTGCCTGTATTTCACTCTGTAAGGACATATCTGTTAAGTGCTTGTGTTTACTGATCTCTATAGTATTCTAGAAAGTTCTCTGAAGAACCTACAAATTACCCTGCTCTCATCTGCTTTATATTCTCCCCCTTCAATGCTTTCTATTGAAATAACAACCCTTCAGGCCAAGCAGGCCTGGCTAGAATTGTTTTTCGAGTCTTTAAAAACATTATTCCACTGTCTTCCGATTAAGTGATTGACAACACACTGCTTTCCTCTGATGAAACACTGTATAGCTTCCCAACACTCCAAGCAAATCGCTTAGTCCCTCATTTGCTAGTGGGATACTGCAACACATGATGCGAGTGATGCCCTCCCACCGCATTTCCCTGTTTGCAGGCTCTTTTGCTTTACTGCCTCTCCTCCTCCTTCCTACTCTTGACACAAGCTCTGGGGGCTGCCCAGATGCCAAGTCACTGTGAGTTCACCTGACCTCCTAAAATGCTGAGCATCCCTGGGTTCCACTGAGCAGTTCCCTAAAACTAATGAAAATATACTGCTGACAGGCAAAGGCAGCAGGATTAGCAAGAATAGTGGAGTTATTTCACAGTATGTCAGTTTAACATGATCTAAGATGGGGCTGCTTTGTTACAAATCCTACCAACAGTTCCATGATGGACAGCAGATGCTAAAGGCAGCAGGTGGGGAGAAATGAAAATAATGTGGACACTGCTGCTTGTCCTGGCAGGTAGCAGGCCTACTGACCTGGAAGTCATAATTGGCATCATGATTTATGGCTCCAATATACGCTGCAACCTGTAGTGGGTTGTCAAAAGTATTCTTCAGAGATGGTTTTGGTTTCTCTGAAGTTTTCCAGTCAATCACACACAACTGGCCTCTGCATAAGAGAACAAGATAGGAGAATGTTTTAAACTTAAGCTTAATCACAGTGAGAAATAAGGCATGGGACAGCAAAGAAAGGCATATCACTCTCAGCCTGTTTCACTCTGATGCCATGTTGCTCATTCTTATGCCAAGTCTAAGCAAGTCTCTTCCACGCTGGTCATTTAGATCACAAAAATCAAGACTTACTGATATCTGCTGCAGTTCCTGGCAACTGCTGAGGAGCACTTAATCCCACCTGGCTCATACCCTGCTCCAGAAAGGAATTCTCCATATGGAGCAACAGCACTTCTGTCATCAGGTTCATCCAGGTGAGTTCATTCATTTCACCCCCCATACAAGATCTTTGCAGCTTCCCTCCAGCAGATCACCAACACACCTGCACCAGCCTGGGTGGGACACAGCCTCCCACGCACCACGGAGCACCATGCAACACTGGCATTATCAGGTTTCTTAGAGAAGCAGTACCTCACCGATACTTAGCCACGCAGTCTACCAGGCCCAGATACTGAAGAGTCTCATGATGAACGGCACTTTCCAGAGCTTTCACTTCGCTGATATCTTTTAAGACATGTTGCACACTTGATAAGTAGCCGGAAATAGCAACATCTTCTCCCTGCTCCTTAGCTGCCATATCTTCAGACAGGAATATAGATTCCAAAGCTGCATGAAAGAGCTCTCCTTGGAGGAAAAGATCTAAGAAAAATGTGAAAAAACTCCACATTTTACACACTACTCATAATACCTGATGGACTTGTATTCTAGATATTACACAACATGGCTCTTAAACCACTGGTTTTTGCAGTGAAAGCTTGAGGATGTGGGGAGGAGAAGGGAATGAGGCAGAAAAATAAATTGTCAACAGTGAAATTAGTATCTCTTATGTTAATGCTTACTTCACTTTTTCGGCCTCACTAATTCCTCAGAAACAAAATATGATTTTTAATTTATTGTTTATTCAAAGGCATTTGTGAATTTCCATGAATTAAAAATACTATTCTAGGCTACTTTTGCGCCATTTGCTTCTTCTGTTGTGTTGGTTCATTTGAATGGAGCTAATCTCGTCCTGAAATGTGTGGGCATAGTTCTAGGAGTAAGGGCCTATCTCAGAAATTATTCCAAGATAGATAAACTTTATATAGCTATGTAACATTTGTTATGCCACCTTATTCACTGAAATGCTCAGTAACTAAAAAAGCATAAACAAAGGATATTCAGTTTTAAAAAAACATAATAATGCATGTAAGGAGTGCTCAGGTACTTATCAACCCTACTACAAGAGGCTACCTACTATCCCCCAGGTCCTCCCAGATCCCCTTCAGCCCTACAGCTTAAGGGAAGTCATCTTTGCAGGTCTTATGAAATGAAAACCTCTAAATGCATGGCAATTTCACAGAAGAGGCTATATAGAGACATATATACTGGATAAACTAAATAGTTACTGAAGAACTTCAACATAAACAGCAAGACACATAATTTTTTAAACACTCAAGATAACTATTTCAGAATGCTTATTTCCATCTTGTTACAAAGTAGCTTTGTATCTGCAAACAAGCTCAATAACATCAGCTGGAAAATACCTATTTGTAAATAGATATTATCAAATAGACAAATAAAGGAGAGGCAGACAGGATAGAGCAAAGAATGTCTACAGTCTAATTCTTGTTTCCCACACAATTCTGAATCCATTTTAGTAGTCCTAGAACAAAGAGCTTAGATTCATTGATAACAGGTGCACTCACAATATGCTCAAACCCCTTGAAATTGAAACAACTTAATGCATTTCCAAAACACTTGATTTGTAGGGCCAGATACTGCAGCTGTGCTAGCACACCCCAGCCAGCTATCCAGACTACTGCTTCTACTTTGTAATCACCCCGTAGTTGGACTTACTTTTAGTATACTCCGCAAAACCATCTTTTCCAAGTTCCAGTATCATTTTCTGCTTCCATCTTTCTAGATAAAAGGCTTGCTGTGGAGACATAGTCTGTTGAAGAACACGGGTAACACTGGGCATTTTTGTTTTTTGTAAAGAGATTTTCATGGGGAGGTTTGAATCACTGTTGAGAAGGGGAATTCTCTTGTTGGGGTTTATTAAAGGAACCCAGTTCTTGGGAGTTTTTGTTTCAGCTTTAACTGGAGGTCTGTGTTTATCCGGTGGCCCATATAACAAATTGTCTTCTTCAAATATTGTCTCTGGTGTTTGGGCGCTGGTTTTGTAAGATGTAACAGAGTAGACCAAGTTCTTGTATTTTTCTTGGTCAACTTGTTCATAACTGTTCGCTTTTTTCTTCTTACTATAAAGACAAGTGGAGGTAGCCAGACACAAATATGGGAATTGCTTTTGGCAAAAAGGTATTTGAAAAAGCATTTCCAGTCTCCCAGGTTTCCTGGACAGTAGCTGTAGGAATTTCATTCTGACAAGAAGCATTTGTGAGTAGTTAGGGTTTTCTTTCTTCTGTTAGGAACAGTCTGTAGGTTACCATATTTTCCCCCTGTGGAAAAAGAAATTTGTGATTTCCAGAGTCATAAAACTCTACCATCAACCTATTTTTGCCCTTTGCCAAACAAAGAACTGTTGTGGTCATAAAGTGCCTTCATACACTTTATGCCACCAAAATTCCATCAGATAAATAATACAATAAGAGAAAGAACCAATAAACAATGAAAAGTGGAAATGTTCCCCAAAAGAACAGGTGCTGGTCTGCAAATTCTGAAACAGGGCAAACACATAAAGATGTTGCAAGTAGCAAATCCTGCAGCAGAGGATGCACTTACAGCAACAGTATCAGAACTGTCCTGAAAGGAGACACAAAAAACTGATCCGCAACAAACACCCCCCCAAAAGAGGGAGGGGGAAATAAAAAAAGGCTATGCAGAAGAGAATGAAACAAATCCATTGTTACGAGGTATTAAAACCAAGTAAGTTTATAGTGAATGCCCAACTTAAGGGGATTGTGGGGACAAAACACCTTTTCAAGAATAAAAACACGTTTTTCTTCTGCATACCTAGGAGAAAGCAGACAGCAGCAGTATATGCATGTCGAAACTGGGAGACCCGAGACTGGGAAAGCCAAAGAAAAACAGATATACTGCAAGTATAAAAGATTTATTTGAATCTGAAGAAAGATCAGAGTAAAATATAAAAGTATTTTTCCAAACTGAGTTTCAAACATCGTTGTGTTCTAAGACGCTTAGGAAGTTCAAAAGCAAAACCAGTATACCAGAATTACTGTTCACAGCACAGCTTTCAAAACTGAATTGTAACTGCAGTGCTAAGTCCTAGGAAAGTTTATGGTCACGGATAAAATGCAAACACTTGAATAGTGGTGTTTAAATCAACACTAAATACTTGCAGAATTGAGGCCCTATTCTCCTACTGAAAGTTATCTGCTTATCATTACAAAGTTCCTTTCTAATCCACTGCAAACAAAGAATATAGGCAAAGCACACTGCCAACTAACATCAGCATTCTGTTCCTGAAAATACTTCAATGTTACTCTTTTCTTTCCCCACAGAGCACTTGATACATTGCCCAAGCCATAGGGGCCACAGAAAACAAAAATACAGCAGTAGGAGTTATTTTGTACCGACAGATCCTGCACTCACGCAGAACTGCAGTGACACCAACGTGTGGGTGCAGGCATCTGTCGCACAGAACAGTTTGCAAAAACAGGGCTGTATCGGCTGCAGCTGACCAGATCAAGGCATCTCGTAACAAGACACTGAGACCTTGGACTCTGGTTCCACAAATATTGTTCTTCATCTGTGAAGGACAAAGCCCTCCAGCTGCAGGTGTTTAATAAGGAGTAGGCAGATACACTGCTTTTTTCTTTACTGCCTTTACTTTTTCACATTGACTTTGTATGGTTTGGGCAAATAACAACTGTTCTGTAACCTGATGGCATGTAACCCGATAAAAAATTAACCCGTCAAAAGCAAATCTGAATGAGGAAAACACAATTAGGTTGGATCAGAACTTTGTGTCACATAGCAGTGGCATTTCTGACTCAGTACCAGGTGCCCTACAGCCAGATTTGCCATACTGTTGTTAGATGGTCTCAGTCTTTAGTAACAGTTTCATATAATTACAATGCATATCAATCAAAATAGTTAATGATTTTAAAACTGCTTCATGGTCCGTGAGTAACAGAGGAAAATACTGAAAGTACCAACTAGTTAATTCTGCTACTGACTTTTAAAAGCCTGATTAGATATGAAGCAAGCTACCTTACAAGGGAAACCTTACCATTTCAGATACTTTGAATGTGCCACTTCCCTTTTTTAATCATCACTTCATACTTAATCAAATCTAAATCTGCTTTCCTTATCCAGCAGAACTAGGCTAGCTGGTGGAGTTGCACCTGTGTTCTCATTTTCCAGTGATCAACGGCAAGAATGGACATGACCCTCTGAGCATCCTCTGACCTTCAGATTCCTGTCAAAACTACTCTCCTGCCTGCATACGAGAAAAGGGGTCAGGTGCATTACGAAAAGACAAAACAGACAATTTCAACCATTTTATTGCCACAAAAGTTTGCAAGTTTTGGAAAAAAATTTTAAAAAATAGCACAATCTGCTTCAGATAGGTTAGCAGCAAGAAACTGGACTATGTGCTATGACTTAAGTTCTGCCCTGCTTCATTTCTTGTACATGTGAGGAAGTTTTAGAAATTTAGGTGAAACATAACCAAATTTTGTTACCTATCATTTCTCATATGATATCAAAAAGCTGTTTCTACAGCTTGCTAAAAATTTTGTAACAGCATAAAGAGGTACTTTTTATGAAGTATACAAGTTTCACTTTTTCAGTTCTCCTTGGGTGTTCAGTCAGTGAATTTCGTATGTCTTCACTATAACTACCAATTGTTCTGATAAATTTATTTTTAAGAAGCTCCCCATGTTTTGTCATTTGAGTATTGTAAAGCAGCTCACTTCTGCAAAGCTGCTATGCCAGCATTGACAGCAACTCATTCTTCTCAGAAGACAACCATATTTTTAATAGATTTTTTTGGTGTTCGAATGGAATAGGTTACCTGACAGAATCTGCCCCTTGCTGAAAAAGAAATAATGAATGATATTAGCACATTATAACATGTTTGCTGCAGGAGGTAACATAAACCAATAAAAGCAGCAAAGGGATACATAAAGGTCAGGCTTTAATACCAATTGTTTCACTGTATTTTCTCATCACAAAAAGCAGTGCAGAAAAATTAATCTCTCCTCTCTCAGAGTTTACTTCTAAACAGAGCTGCTAAAGCTGTGATTTAAAAAAACCAGGAAAAAATATACTCTTATTCCAATGTAATAGCATCCAAGCTTGTAGTTTCGCAGGCTATTGTTTGATGACCATTAATATGCTTACCCAAGTGTACTAATCAGAACAGAATAAACACTGGGTCAATGACTGTGTATTTGTTACATTATCCAGAGCACAAAAGAAAAAGTTTATTCTGGCTTTGTGTCAGCTGCAGGAAGCAAGATGATACCTGATTCAGCATAAAGTTCACTTGTAGTAAGCTGCCCTCTCAAATATTTTTTAAGGAATAAATTCATACCAGGTCAGTGTTTTGAATCATAGGACTATCAAAATATGCAATACTACGAGGCCTAGAGCTAATTTACTCTAACACTGATGCAGTCTTTCAGTTATGTCTAGTATGCATTTTACATTAACAGCCTGTATTGTTCTGGAGTAATATTTGTGGAAATGTTTGTGTACTCTATGAACTGAACCACAAGGAAAGGGAGAGTCTGTCAGCTGTTGCGCTGTTCTATAAAAGGAAAGAGGTTCTAGGATTGCTAAGAAATAAAGAATGCTTGTATCTAGCGGAATAAAGAATCATGTGTTTTTCAATAAATCACAGTGGCATTTCAATGCAAATAACTTACATTCACAAGAAAGAAAAGGAGTTGGAGTGTCTGGATTGACTCTTGTATGTAAAGAACAGAGTTTAATTGGTATTTGTCTCTGGGGAAGCATCTCCCTTCCCTCTGAAACAGTTTGCGTTCGAAGACTGGTAGAATTGCTTCAAGTATTGCATGATGAGCCACACTGGAGAACTGAACACAAATAAAATAACCTGGGGGGAAAAAAGAAAAAAGAAAAAAGAAGGACTTCTCTTAAGTTTCCCAAGCTAGTTGACTTTGCAGTTCCAACTGCACTAACATAACTGAAGAAGTTTTTCCAGGATAGGAATGAGTGGACCAAGTGAGGGAAACAAAAAGGGTTACTTAAGAAAATGTTCACATCCATAAAAACCTTCCTCCAACTATGGTTTCAGACAATAATCAGTAGAGCTTTTTCTTCAGTCACTATCAAGCAAAAAAAGCACTAGTTTACTTCAGAGATAATAAGAAAGAGTACTACTAAACACAGGTACAGATCTATTGCCCTCTGTCCCTTATTTGAGGCGAGCAAGTCCACGGCTGAAGGTATAATTTTAAGTTAACATCACAGGCTTTTCTCTGGGAAGAAGCATTGCTGCTTGATGTAGAGAGACAACAGTAATCTATCTTCTTGGTTGGAATAACCACTTTCTCTTTTTTCTAGTTACGATGTAATAATGCAGGGCTTTGACAGCTATATCAATAGAATTTGCGCATTTGCCTGTTCCCTGCCTCCACCTCTCCTCCTTGGTTCCTTGCAGTTTGTAAGATAAATCACTGAACTTATCCAGGTCAAAAATACACCTCCCTCTTTTGGGAAATTAAGACCATGGGGAGAAAAAGGAGATTTAAAAAAAATAATAAAAAAAATAAATTTAGCAACCCAGATTAAAGCACAAGCCCACAGAGCTCCACTGGAACAGAGAGACAAGAAGCTTCAGCACTGGGAAAAGAATTAGCAGAAAATAGGGTTGTAACAGAAAGTCAGGGGTTTTGGCAAAGCA
The DNA here is from genome assembly GCF_028858705.1 of Grus americana. Lineage (NCBI taxonomy): Eukaryota > Metazoa > Chordata > Aves > Gruiformes > Gruidae > Grus > Grus americana. Next base: position 111,643,803 of record NC_072854.1, read on the forward strand.
ATCTGTGAAACAGCTGGCCTAATCTCAGTAACCAGCAATTGCCCTCCAGCAGACAAACAACCTTTCCACATAGGCACCAGATGCCTGAAAATCCCAGATAGCGCTGGACAGCTTATACTTGTGCAGGCCTTCCCTCTCACTCCCTGAGGGATAAGTCACTCTGGGCAAGAAGCCCTGCTTGACGCCAGCCTGCCCCACTGCCTCAGCAGGCATGCCCATCCAGCCCCGCCATGCGGCCCGCTCGGTGTCAGACTCGGGGACGACAGGGGTGGGCACACGTTTGCCAGGCGTGCGGTTGGGGTGCAGGGGTACACCTCAGGAGGAGGGAGCTGCAGGCCCAGCAGCCGGGGCAACCTGCTTCTCTCCTTCAGCTAACCCAGGCCTGGTGGAGATGCCGGAGTTGAGGGAGCGCCTTTTCGCCTCACCACCACAGCTACCAGCGGCCCAACAGCCTCAGTCCCCTTCCCCCCACCGCGGACTGCTACAGGCGCCCACTGAGGCGCCGCCGCCTCCTCCTTCTCCGCCGCCGCCGGCCCAACCCCGACCCTAAGCCCCCTCACGAACAGCCGCCCCGAAGAACAAAACACGAGGCAACCATTACCTCAGCGCCACGCTTCCCGCCATTGCCAGACACAGACACCTGTGCGCAGGCGCGCTCCGGCCACGTCCAGCACGCTCACTGCGCACGCGCGCGCCCCGCGGTCTGCCGGGATTTGTAGTTCTTCCCCGCCGCCAGCCCTGGTCCCTCCCCCGCGCTGGAGCTGGAGGGAGCTCGACGCTGGAGCCCCCGAGAGCGGTTGTGAGGGAGGCGTGCCTTCTTTCTTTCGCTTTTTTTTGAACATTCTTTGAAAACTTCTAAAAAGAATACCCGAAATCTTTAAAAGCAAAGGGAAAAACCCCCACATTACGCAACCATCTTGGATGAAGGCAAGCGACACCCTGCCCTTATCCAAGATGTCCGCCATGCTTGAGGGGGCGGCCGCCAAGGCCTCCACCGGGATCCGGGCCCGCGCGGGGGCCGCCGGGACGGTGGGGGTGTGTCGCTGGCGGCGTGAGGCGGTCGCGGCTCCTCCTCGGGCTATATGAGGAGGCGGCGGCGGCGGTGGCGGGGAGGGTGGTGGTGGTGAGCGGTTGGTCGTGCTTGGGCGACATGGCTTTGCTCCGGGAGGACGCGCAGAGCAAGGTGAGGGCGGCGGCCCGGGCCCGGCTGAAGCGAACTGTGGGGGGTGCGGCTGTGCCCTGCCGGGCTGAGGGCCGCGCTCAGTCCCGGGCTGGCCCCGCGGGGTGTGAGGGAGCTCCCTGCCCTCGCTCCCTCCGGCAGCACTGGTGTAGTGGCAGGTTTTTATTTTTGTTTGTTTTAGCGATTGCATTTTAATTATTGGGTTTCTCAGCCCTTGTGCTGCTTGCTCCCTGTGCCCAAGGTCCTCTGAGGGCAGGTGATCAGTGTACAGCTGCCCAGGGTGAGTGTGGTGTGGTGCCTCTGAAGGAAGGGGTGCCTGGAGAAAGATAAAGGGGGGGAAGAAATAAAAACAGGGTGGGGAGGAGAAGGGAAGGGCTCTGCAGCTGCCATAAGGCAGTGCAGGCTGTGAACGGGCCATCTAGTTTGTGGTGGGAGCAGGGTGACAAGCTGGGCCTGCTGGTGGGATGCAGCAGCTGGACCTGTTTGTCAGGACCTCTGGCTGGGGGCTAGGAATGAAGTGTAGGTGCTTCTGCTAGAGGTGTTTAAACTTGCTCTTCCTCAGTGGGTCAGCTGCCTTGTGTGTCTGACCAGCCTTCCTGGTTGTGTGGCCTGTGTTAATTAGGCTGTCAGCTGTCACTTCAGCTCTGACACCTCTTTCCTTTGGTTGTCACATCTGTAGCTGACTTGGTTTTCCTTTCTCTGTAGTAGCATTGAAGCTTTAGGCACCGAGGCTTATGTCTTGTCTTTGAGGGAGCATGGGGTATTACCCAATGCTGAGGCTCTCAACCTCTCAGAGAAGATGCAAATTAAATGATAAAACAGGAACTTTGTGAATTAATGTGTGCGTATGTAGGCAGTGTTTGAAATTATTTCTCATACTGGACAAGCTGCCTGGCTTAATCTGCCTAGTCTACCTGTAACTGTCTGTGAGCTGCCTATTTGATTTACATTCAGATGCAACAGTATGAAGTTTTGTGTTGTGACTAAGCTTAACTCACTTGCAGGAATATGACTTGTGCCTTAAGCTGTTAAGGGTGCTTAAGTCTCTTTAGTCTGTGTTTTCTCCAGCCTTTTGGAAGATGTATATAGGCTGACTTTTTTTAGATAACATCCTTTCATCTGCTTCTCTTGCATATGAATCTTTTAAAACAATCTTGATCCAGCAGAAGCGTCAAAAGTTTGAATAGATGTTTTCTAGTTATTTGTTTTGAGTTGTAAACTAGGTGGTTATTTAACCTTTTTCTGCTGCATGTGAAACTATTAGTATTAAAGTATCTGTCACTTGAGAATATTGAGTGAAAGTCTTTATAGGCTTGCAGGATGTGCAGGTGATGGGTGGAGGGGAAGGTAAAATATCAACTGTCTTGCAGCAGTTGGTAACTTTGGGCGCTTACACATCCTTCCTAACTTAGCAGACAAGAATATTGGGGGGAGGGGAAAGTATTCCCATGGTGAGGGCTGGAGTAGCTTTAAGGTCTAATGCTAAATGGCCAAAGATTAACTACCTTGTTTCAGGTAGTAGGGCTCTCTTGGTATTTCAGCAGCAGGGGGGAGGATAGGAGTATTTCTATCTTGTCTGTTCCTGTTTAGGTAGGGAAGCAGCAACATAGAACTGGTGTGTGGCCAGTAGATAAAAGCTTATGCCTGTAAAGGACGCTTCATTAGGTATTAACCTTGGATAGGAATCATCGGTAAGTATAAACTAAAAAACTGACCCTGAAGTGGTGAAGCAGGAGAGGATCAGGATATGTAGGAAGAGGAAGGGAGGTTAGGATAAGGATGATTGGAAGTGCAGTGGGAAGGATGGTGTAATCTGTCATGGGGAGGAAAAGGCACTTCAGAAAGTGAAGTGAGTAGTGGGACTGCCAAGCTAAGCTTGTGCAAATACCCTGGTATTTCTTAATGTCAGCAGCTTGATAGTATTTTAAAGGCTCCAGTCTGCAGTTAAACTGTTCTAGATCAAAATACTGGGAGTGAGTATTGTAGCTTCTCTTTCTCAGAACAGTCAGTGGAAGACAAAATGACAAGTCATAGCCTGGGACTTGCTGTTATCACTCCTGAACAGTGGTTCTCAGTGCTAGACAACTTCTGCTACATGCTCTGGAAAGAATGGGGGCCTACTAGATCTTGCTTACACTTAGCAAGAAAACAGCTTCTGCATGCTGCTGGGCTCAAAAGCAAGTAGGGACATGAACTGCTAACAAGGTGAAAGCTACTGGGTAAGGATAATGCACTGTCAAGGGCGTATAGCCTCCATGAAGCTGGCCCAGCAGTTTGGGCTGATGACACAATTTCAAATCCATAGAAGGTGAAGAGAGCATGGTGTGGCTGCATTGCTGAGACTCCCTACCACCAGCTCTGGCCTTGCTGCAGGGGGTCAGCAAAACATTGCTTAGGTGTTTGCTTCTGTTGCACAATTTTCATTTTAGCTGGGCATGCTTCATGTTACAGATGGCACATGGGCTAAAAGTGCTTAGGCATAGGTTGTGCTCTGCAGGCAGACTGCTGCAGCAGGGTGGATTTGACCTGCACTGCCAAAGCTGTTGCTTGACCACTTGAACTGAGTGTAGGTGTTCTGTGTGCTGCTAGGTGGAGCAAGGTGAGCTAGAGAGGCTTTTGCTCGAACTGTGGTCTTCATGAATGTTGATAGTATCCTTCCTACAGCTCCCTCCCTCTTTAAGGAGGTGCGTGACCATTTGGTTTCTGCAGAGATCCTGCTGACAGGAGGGCTAAGTTATCAGGCCAGCTTATTGCACAGCCAGTGGCAACAGGTGCTCTGGCTATAGAGGCTGCCTTCTGCTTACTTGGCAGGCACTGCACTTGGTGAGGAATGCTATTTCAATGTGACTAAATTGAGCTGTTATTCCCTCTTTATCTTTGTTCTAAGCAAAATAATTAAACCATTGCATCACTGGAGTTTTACAGTCCAAAGTCACAAATTTGGGAAAGTATTTTCTATAGCATAAGTAGCAACATGAAGACTGCTTCAATTTTCCCAGTTATATGTAACTTGGACTGTTTCAGCTGAATGTCAGAGCTAACAGCAAGTCTGTCATGAAGGCTGCAAAATCAAAGCTTCATATCGACTGTGGCTCTTTAATGCTCCATGCAAGCCATGTACTTTCAGACATATTTATAGTATCTTGATTAAAGGGAAACTTAAGCAACTTGTGCAGAATATGACTGAAACATAGTTCCAGCAACTAATGTCACTAATATCTGCTGGCCGGATATTCTGAAAGTCTACTGGTTAACTCCTGGGTGTCAAAACAAAGCCCTTTGGAACTGAAGGCTCTGTATAAACTGCCAGAAAACATCATGATCTTTTAGTGCTCTCTGGAGAGCACTTAAATGGGTTTAATTAGAAAGACTACTCTGTAAAAAGTAATGGATGCTGGGTAGTGTCAGATGTAATTACTACTGAAGTCTTGTATGTCACTGTTGCTTGAATGACAGCAGGGAGGTGATCAGTAAGAGGAGAGGTTTTTTTATAAGGTAGCTGGCAATAAGCAGAAAGCTCTGTGACATGTAAACCCTTGTGGAAGGGCTCCTTGTTCTTTTTGGGAGCCTGGCTGTGTGGAAAACAAGTGGATTAATCTGATTTTTGAGAACAAATACAGATTCTTATTTCACCAGTGATCGGATATTGTACGCAGTTGCTTGCACTGGCAGATTCTTTTGTTAGAATGCAGAAGTAACATCGAGTCATCTAGAACTGATGCTAAAACTGCAAAGGGCGTAATTTTAAAGTAGTGGTTCAGGCCACTCAACAGAACTAAGCAGCTTCAGTGGCTGAGGGCATTTCCTTCCACTGGATCCTTGCAAGCATGAAGATGTATTTACACTGGATGAGGCCTGATCAGAAACTTATGTCTGCCAAGCTGAAGCCTGGGTAGCTGATGGTCATCACTGGACTGTACTTAAATGATCCAACTCTTTTGTTGTATAGGGGTTTTTTAACATCTCTAAGCAAGTGCTGTAAAACTGTACCTGGATTGGTCATAGTAATGCTCTCTGCTGTCTCTTCTCTTGGTCTTCCAGATTGGGTGATTATGATAGTGTCCTAATTAGTACCATAATATCTATTTTTAGTCTTCTGGTCCTGAAGCCTAGAAACATTAGTATCACTGGCTGTTATTTGGGAGAACTCTGCTTGATGTCTTGTTCTAATTTCCAGGTCAGACAGTCGTGGTGGACAGTATCTCTACTGAACAGGGAAAAGTGGGTTTTTTTCCTTGAATCTCCTAGAAACCCTGGGGATCCCAATAAAAGTCACTAAAGAGGCATGCGCCCAAAAGTGGAAGGCATCAGAGCAGCTGTAACAGTTGCTGTAGTCGTTGCAAACCATAAGCCTCTAAGCTGTTTCTGAGAAAGGGAAATGAGAGGTGAACATGGGGACGCTGTGCTGGGTTTGGGTGAGTGTTTCAGTTTCCAGCCCAACCCAGCCATTTCCCCACTGTACTGCTCCAGGAGTCACCATCCTCTGTACCTCTTTGAGCATGTGCTGCAAGTAAGGAATAATGTCTCACCAGCTGCTGAGATTGGATTATATTCCACCAAGGGTGTGGGGCACCAGGCTGGTTTCTGGTAACTGGGATGGGGAAACTTCAGTTCTCTTGTCCACTGCCTGGAGTACAGGGAAGAAATAATAACATCCTAGCAGAGAAATGCCTCCAGGCATGGCAGGCCAGAGAGCTAAGACAGTATTTTCCTGGGAACGTCATTGGTTGGGTGCCTGCTGTGATAAAGGAACAAGCCTGGGGCCTGGAGATGAAAGTTTAATTCCTTTGCTCTGCACAGCCTTCATGTGACCATAAGCAAGTTGGTCCTCATTCCTGCTTGTAGGAGGGATGGTGAAATGAAAGGTCCTGAGTGATAAGCTGCTAATGCTGCAGGAGCAGGTACTTGTGTTGATCAAAGCTTGGTATGGAACATCTGCTCTAGGTGTGCTGGGTTAGTGCCTTACAGAGCTGTGATAACAAGAGGGGGGCTTCTTGCTTCCAGTTCACTGGAGAAGTGCTGCCCCAGCACTTTCTGTAGGGAAGCAAAGCATTCCATCTTCCTGAAGTAAGTGTGAATGCTTTCTGTAGTCTGAACCTTGCTGCTATGATTGTGTAATCCTAAATGTCTCTGGCCTGGAGTTAGGAGCCCACAGTGATGTTCACAGGACTAGAGCAGACCAGTGTTTTTTTAATCCTCTGTTTCTTATGGCTCCAGGTTCTTCACTGAAGACCAGACTCCTGAAGGGTAGACGTAATAATTCTGTGCTGTTTTCAGTGTTATGCTTGATGTTTGAGCCTGCAGGGGCCTTTAAGTATAGGCTGGATCATGTACATTTTCAGCAGATGTTTAGGGTAGGAGAGGTACAAGATTTTTCTTTTAGCAAGTGGCTTCATGTAGTCCTGAGGGGCAGAATCCCACTGCCGTATATAGGGGTGTTCTTGACTCTTGTGCTGTTTCTCAGCTGATCTCACACTTTGGGCCCTATGTGTAATACATCTGCTCTGGAGTGCACAGCTGAGCACTGCTGCTGACTCCCAGTTGCTTCTGTCTAAATAATATCCTGCTGGGGCAACAAGCTCTCTTGCAGTAGCATTCCGGGGCGTTGTTGAAGCTGTAGGTTCTGTGTTCTTGCCCCATTGCCTCTGCAGTTTATGGTGCTAGTGCAGGGGAGAAATGCCTGTGACACGTAATGCTTTAATCTGGCAAAGCAGTACCATCTTGTGTCTATACCTGCCTTGTGTAGGCAACTACTAGGCATGGAGGGGGGGTGAGGACAGCATCTAATCATGGGTTACTTTCTCAACAACACTTATTAAGAAAGTTCACAAATTCAGGACTGGCTGATTTGTCTAATCCTTTCCTTAGTTTAGCTGAGAGGAAACAGTTTCCTTTGGCTTATCATACTTTCCAGACTCAGCAGTTTATATTGTTAGCACTGCTAATCCTGTTTGGACAGTAAAGATAAGTAAGCAGGATGCAAAACACTGGGGTCTGCATCTCACTGCTTTGGCTGAGAGTGTTACATGGCTGGGAAACCCTGACCAACTTGCCTTTCATTCAGTTGGCAACAGCGAGCTGTGCTCCCAGTGAAACTAATGTCTGAATGGTGGCCTTCTACCTATCCTTCCTCTAGTGTTTGAATGGGGCAGCTTCTGCCCAAACTGGTGTCAGCGACCTCTGAACCATGTACCTTTGTGCTGTTTGGTCTGTGTCTTCCTAGCAAGTACCAGAATCACGTGCCTGTAGGGGAAATGTAATAATCTGTCCCATGGGGTGACTGGAGAGAAGTGACTGTACTGTTGGAATCCCTGTAATGTTTGGAGTTCCACCATGTCCATTTGGATGTAAGCAGTGCTGGGGCTGCTAGGAACTCTGCTCCAGGGCATGCTCTGTAAGCTCAGTGTTCTTGCTTGCTGCCGAGGCAATATCCAGGATGAGATGAAAGCCTTTTGTCTGACAGAAGTCAGAATGGGAAGCTCAACATGCTGCATACAAGGTCTTTCCATAGTCATAAAGCTTAAAGGTGTATCTTTTACTTACCTCCTCCTAATTCTAGCTAACAGCTATGTGTAGAAGACAGAAGTCTTTTTAGCGTGGATGGATGAGGGTACAGTGGCTGGGGTATCCCTCACTTATGCCTGAGAGCCTGATCATAGATGATAGCAGTAACCATTGGTGGTAGTGGGAGTCTAGGCCGGGACTGCCTGGATAGAGGCAAATGCACACTAGCCTGACAGCTGTGTCCTCTGCAGGGAGCCAGTGAGACTTGTCTACCAGATCTGGACTGCAGTACACAGATGGCCAGACTAGGGGGAGGGAGTTTCCAAAGCTTTTGAAAGCTTTTGGAAGCAAAGCTTCACCTTATAAAGGGCAACCTCTCAACAGTTCTTATGCAGCTTTACAGAAGCTTAAGGCAGCATTCAGACTATCTGTGATATGACAGAATTGTTCAGATGCTGTCTGGCACCATTTGCTTGCAGGCTTTGGTGCTGAAACTTGTGCTTAGCAGGTGGTAGGGGTAAGCTCCTGGCTGATGGGGTCTGGCACTAGTATGCTGCAGGGTGGTGAAACAGTATCAGCTGTGGTCCAGTTCTCTAGCTTGCTTTCCTGGGAAGGCATTCAGAATTATCTCTAAAGGATAACCTTGGGATTCAGCCTGGCTCTGACAGTCACTCATCAGCAGACTTCCTGTGTCGTGACCTTGATCTCCAACAGTTTCTCCCTTATGCAGAAAATAAGAATGATTTGTTAGGCTGCAGCACTGAAGGGAGGGCCTCTTAGAAGACAGATCTCAGCACAGGAATCGCCATAATGCAATAGGCTAAGGTTCCTGCATGCTTCTGGAGTACAGATGACTGAAGCTGGTGATCCCTACTGTCTAATAGCTTGTAAAAGTCTATTCCTTGGTATCTAAATATATGATTCTACTTGATGTAAGAACTGGATGTATGCATTAATCTTAGTAATCCATACTGGATATGCTTAAAATTTTTTTGCTTGCTTCTGAGGTCACATAGTGAATTGAAGCCATTTATCTTCAGTGGTTGGGTATAAGTAGTGAAGTACGACTTGATAAAGGAAGCTCAAATTGTAAACCAGAGGGAGAAATGTGCTGGTGGCTATGCTGAATCTTATGGCCTCTGAGTGCAATCTGGCTGCTTCTCTGGTTTCCCAGAACAGGGTGGCATGCTGAGCATCAAGGCCTCATCTCAGGGAGCAAGCGCTGTCCTTGTAAGGGATTTCAATAGGACTATGACTTGAGGATGTTAGTTGAAGATGCTCAAGGTTATACACCACTAAGAAGGCTATTCCACTGATCTAGAAAAGTTTAACTTGGAATGAAGTAGTAAGTACCCAAAGGAAGATGCTGGCTCTGCTTAAGGCCAGTCTGAAGCAGTGTGAGGGCAAGTCTGGTCTTTATTGAACCTGGTATGCTCTGAGGCCTCCTGTAAAGGGTTTCTCACATAGCATGCTTAGAAACCTCTTCTGAGCTGCTCTGATTGGCAACATTTTAATGCTATTTGTTTCCAGAGTTCTGTCTAGAATGGATAAGACAAGACCTGAATTTAGGAGAGAAAGATACTTGCAGTTACAAGCAGTAAATAGCTTTTTGTAAAGCAAATGTCAAATATCTTTGAGGCTAGTTCTTGTACCAGTTTATGGGGGCTTTCCTTAACAACAAATCTGCATTCTAGCAGCAATGAATAATATGGTACCAGGTATCCTAAAAATAAGATTAAATAGATGCAGTGATAGTGCCTCAGTGTTCTTGAGTTCTGGTCCTGCTTCTGGGAAGCAGTTGGCTTTTAGACTTTATGGGAGCCTGAAGATATTTCTTGCCTTGCTTTCCCCAAGATCAGAGAGAATGTAGTGTCTGTGGCTGTCAGAACAGCTACTGGAACATGTGCAGTAGTTTTGGAAGATCAGAATGGCAGTGGTGGCCAATGTGGGCCTGGTGAGGAAACATTAGGCTCTTGCCTATGGCTTGCTATTTGTAATAAATGAAAGCACTTAATTCTTCTTGCCTTAGATTAAAGCAGCTCTCTGATCTAAGACTGAGGAAATGGATCACAAGGCTAGGCTCTTAAGAGCTGTTCTGCCACATATTTTGGAGGCACAGGATAATGAAGAGAACTTTTAGGGTTGTTGCTATCTTCTAAATGACATAATAGCTTTGGCTTGATACGCTCCAGGTAAACAAGCTGGAGAAGTACTGGAAGGAGGATGCTTCTTTTGAGAAAAGACTTCCCAAATACTTCTAGTACAAACTCTAACAATCGGTTCTTCAGACTTTAAGCTAGCAAGCAGGTAGTGTCAAGGCTGTCTTGATTGCCCATATGTGCTCTTCTGGAGGCAGCAGTTTAGTGCAATGTGGTTCTTGATGCTAGACTGGTCATCAGCTGTCAACACTAAACCCACTTGATGCTTGACCAAGGCTTATACTGTGAATTCTGTTGCAGCTGAGGTCTGTATCTGTAGACCTGAATGTTGATCCTTCTCTCCAAATTGATATACCTGATGCCCTAAGTGAAAAGGACAGAGTGAAGTTCACTGTGCATACTAAGGTAAGATCATGGTGTAGAAAGTGGCTTTCATAAATGTTATGCAAGTAATCTGTATATTTCTAACACACGTGCCTATGATGGGCTTGGCAATGAATTAGATGGAGCTTTTCTACTTAAATGCCTGAGGGCATGTATATATATATATATGCAGAAACTTCAGATTTCCCAGGACTTGAATACTCTTTCTAAACAGAGATAAGGTAGCTGATACACTAGATTAGCTTTGCTAACGAATCCTAGCTCAGCACAAGAAGGCTGGGGGGTAGGGAAACCAGCTACTGTGGAACTTCACAAAATAAACTGCATTAATGCTGTTCCACAACAGTGCCTTTTCTTTAAATAGTCTCCTTAGTAGTAAGGCTCTCGAATGAGTGCCAGCTCAGCTAAAAGGGAGTAGGCGAGGCTCTTACTAGGCAAAATAGTTTCCTTTTGGAAATGGACAGAGCTGTTTCTAAAAGCACTAATTTACAAAACAGTAGGGCTTCTATATCTTCTCTTCCAGACTACACTGCCAGCTTTTCAAAGCCCTGAGTTTTCAGTTACAAGGCAGCATGAAGACTTTGTGTGGCTGCATGATACGCTCACTGAAACTGAAGAGTATGCAGGACTCATTGTAAGTACTTCCTAAAAAATGTAACTCTAAACAAAAGACTATAGTGTTTTAAAGTGCATACTAGTAAGGACATGAAGTCTGATTTACCAATGTTACTAGTGTTTCATGACTCAGGTATTCTATATGTTTCCTTTTGCCTCAGTTACAGAAGAATTTGGGTGGTATGGCTCTATGTTAACTTTCTATATAGCTTGGAGCAGCAAAAAAAGCTCGATGCTCTGAGAGTTCCTGACTCTGATGGTATTAATATCTGCCTGAACATGACAGTGAAATACTCTATTTAATGTAGTCTTTCCCATCATGATTCTTTAGGAGGCCCTGTGGGCCACAGAAGATGGCTGGTTACAGGGTGAATTATATAGGCTGTTTCTCTCAGTTGGTTTCCCTCCTGGGGCAGGAGTAGCACAGAGCTGGGAGGGGCAAATAGAGGCCTAGACATCAACATGCCTCTAGAATAACTGAGTGCAGTGCCTTACTGGCTTGCCATGATCAGGCAAAAGGGCCTCCTTCCAGAGAAAGCTAGAAATAATTTTGGAAAACTTTATTTGCTAACATCTATCACTAACCAATTCCTTGGCTAGATACCTCCAGCACCTTCAAAACCTGACTTTGATGGTCCCAGAGAGAAGATGCAGAAGCTAGGGGAAGGAGAAGTATCTATGACAAAAGAAGAGTTTGCAAAAATGAAGCAAGAGTTGGAAGCGTAAGTAGAATGAGTCTACTGCCAAAAGCTGCACTTAAAGAAGCCTCCTGGGAGAGCAACTTATTTGGTGGTGACTGATCTTGAGTGTAACTATTTTGAAGGCTGTCAGCCACTCCATAATCTTTAAAATCTTGGAGCTGAGGTGTTGCCAAAAGTTTCCCTCAAACTGGAAATCCTCCTAGCTAGAGAGATTGAAAATAGCTTCTTTATCACTAGCTAGCTATTTCAGAAGCATGCTGTTGAATACTTTCACTGGATAAACTTAAAGCAATTCTTTGTATACTGAAGAAGGCAGTACAAGAGAGGAGCTCAGTCTGTTCTTTCCTTTCAGTGAATACCTCGCTGTCTTCAAGAAGACTGTATCATCACATGAAATCTTCCTTCAGCGGATTTCTTCTCATCCTGTGCTCAGCAAAGATCGTAATTTTCATGTTTTCCTAGAGTATGACCAGGATGTAAGACACTTTTTTCCTTCTTTCTGAGTGAGGCAAGATGTTAGGAATACTGTTGCTTTTTCTGGGTATTGTCAGAATGTTATGTAAATCTATGTGCAGCATCAGCAAGCAGATATTGCTAGTACTTCTGTGAGATGATTAAAGGATGAAAGTCTGACCTTTAGACCTTTTTCTGCTAGAAATCTGTGTTTCTTAATCCTAGTCAAGCTGGTTAGGAAGCCAGCTCTGTATATCTTGATATCTTAGGAACAAGTATGGTTCAGGTGTACCTGTGCTGTGTTGCCTGGTCCTAAACTGGAAGAATGGAAGTGTATTAATGTTAGTGCTGCATCTGTTTTGTCACACCTAATTATGAGTGATAGATGTTCCTCCTTACATATCTTGGATCAACTGAGCTGTTTCTGGGGATGTGAAAATCTGTGGCACAGACTAGTTGAAAAACTTCTAGTCAAACCATTTGTTACATGAGCCATCTCTATACAGCTTATATGGGTATTATGGACAGCTTGGAAATCAGCCTGCTCTGTCACATGCTAGATATAAAAGTGTCAAAATAGTCACTTTTTTGCCTCGGGATAACTTCAAAGCTGTCTTGGCCTCTCTGTTGCAGCTGAGTGTTCGGAGGAAAAACACAAAAGAGATGTTTGGTGGCTTTTTAAAAAGTGTGGTAAAGAGTGCTGATGAAGTCCTCTTCTCTGGGGTCAAGGTAAGGTAGTTGGTTTACATCTTTCTTACCCTAATCTTGTTTTCTTGGTTTCTGCTCCAGGGAAGCTAGTTATGTTTGCTTCAGGCTTGATGTGTGTGAGGCTCAGTTACTGAAGCTAACCTTCCTTGTTACTGCTGTCCCAAGTTGGGTGGAGTAGCCTATATTAATTTTGATTTCTGTAGAAATAAGACATTGAAGCTATAAGCTGTTAAAAATTTAAGTGTATATTTTAAGTTTCTGGTAGATGCACAAGAATTGCCTTCAGACAAGATACTGGTGGGGAGGAAGGAATTTTGCTTTCAGCAAATGTGCTATTGGCTTCTTGTATACTTTAGAGCTCTGAACAAATGTGACTTATGGGTTTGTGCTTGCATTAGATAAGATCAAATACCAAAGACTCCTGTAGCTGGTCCAGCTTCAGTTTTTCTATCATTTTGTCTAATAGACTTGCTGTCCTAAACACAATGTCATGAAATATAACAGTACATATAATGTTTGGTGTGGATGTGAAGCAAGCTTGTAAACTGCTTAGCTGCTGTGTTGCAGCAGGCCTGGGAAATAAAATTCCCATAGTTGGTAGCCCTAAGGGCTGTCGGATACCAACTTACTGGTTGCTTCCTAAAACCTGCAGTGAGTGTTTCAAGTCCATCTTCATTTCATTGTGAAAAAGAAGCTTGCCAAACAGCTTGGTTTTGTCAAACCTTTGGCTCAGGATCTTGTCTTGAACTTGCTCTTCAATAAAGATTGGGCATAAAGCTCTGGTGGCTATGGTTATTTCTTTGCCCCTTCCCAAAACAGGGAAGAGCTTGTATTCTGCAGTAATGTAACTGACTTAACAGGTCATACTCTCTTTCAGGAAGTAGAAGACTTTTTTGAGCAAGAGAAGACTTTTCTTGTAAACTACTACAACCGAATCAAGGATGCATGTGCAAAAGCAGATAAGATGACAAGATCTCATAAAAGTGAATCTTTTCAAAGACCTTTCTAAAGACCTTGCAGTCTTACTGATTTTTAGCCTGAAAACCTTGTCTTGTTCTTGCAGATGTTGCAGATGACTATATTTATACTTCGGCTTGCTTGAACGGTCTGGCATTAGAAGAACCTACAGTTATCAAAAAGTAAGCAATTCTGACTGTTCATAAACATGTCCTGAGTCTGGGAATATCACGTTCCTTCTGTAAAATCCAGGGGACTGAGTCTTAGCTGGTTTGAGTTTCTTGAATTGCAAACAAGTGACGCTGAAACTTTCTTTCCTCTGATGGTGCTGGTGCAGCAGACCTAACACTATCAGTTGCATCTGACTGTTAACTAGCTGATCTCTTGCTAGTTGTGCCCTAGAGCTTAACTGAGCTGGTCATCAAAGCTCCTTCAAAACAGAGGAATCCTTGAATTTTTTCAGGTCACAATCTCCCAGAGAATATGGGAGAAAGAGATTATGCATCTGTGTTCTAATGTGCTGTTAAATACAGCCACAGCTTACACTAGGCATGTATTATCTTCTGGACCTTTGAAGTTCCAGAACAGTAGAGGATTTTAAGCTATGGGAACCTATTCACCTTTTCTGAGGTGAATTCTTCCACCTCTCTAAACTTTGCTATCAGTTTACCAAAACCTTGTTAAAACAGTATATAGCTGAATAAACAAGACAGTTCATGCCTCTTGGAGGGCAACAGCAGGGAAATTCTGCACAAGACCTTTATGGTCTAGAGATCAGTGTTGTTACTTTAAATGGTGTCTAGCTGCTCAACTGTACTAGTCTGTTAGGTTGAAATCCAGCACCTCTTGCATTGAACCTTTTGTCCCAGTCTTTGCCTAGACCAGAGTTCTTCTCAGGTCCTTGTCTGGGTCTGTATGCAGGAGTAAAGTCCAGCCTTCAGCTTCTTGGTTTTCTGCCAATTGATCCTGGCATTTATCAGACTAAGAAGTATCTAAAACTTATTTATGCATTTCCCCCCCCCCAGGTACTTGTTGAAAGTTGCTGAGCTCTTTGAGAAACTCAGGGTAAGAAAAGGTTTGGGGCGGGGGGGGGGGGGGAAGATTCTCTGAATCTGGATATTGCTGATTCCTGTTACATACCAACTGTTCTTTTCTGCAGAAGGTAGAGAGTAGAGTTTCGTCTGATGAAGACTTAAAGCTCTCTGAACTGTTGAGATACTACATGCTCAATATAGAAGCTGCTAAGGTGAGAACAGTTTTCCTTTTGAAGCTTAGCTTTATTATGGGCATGTAGAGGGGAAGAACTGTCTAACTTTCTCTAAGTTAGAGCAAACTGAATTTGAGTCTGCAGCAGTGTTCTAACCCTTCCCCTGCCTGAGGACTCATGGCTTGTCAGTAAAACCAATGATGACTAACTAAAAATCCTGAAGTAAATCCCAACTACTAAAGTACTTTATTATGAATATGCAGTAACAGGTGAAGGCTATTGGAGTCTGGACTTCCAAGAGGGGTTTGGTAGACTGATGTGACCGCAAAAGCCTTGCCAGCAACTCTTTTCTAATCAATACTTGACTTGACAAGAGGATGACTATGCTGAGAAATGGTATCTAGGTATAACCTGATGGGCCTCTTCATTTAGTGTCATACCTCTAATGTCATCTATCCTGGAACGTTCCCTACAGGCTCCTTCTGTGTGGTGTACTGCTATTAGATATCAAGACTATACTGCTGCTAGATTAGAAAGGAATTGGCGCTGGACCTGTACTGCTTCTCATGTCTAGGTTAGTATAGTGCTTCAGTCAAACTGTCAGATCTCCAAATTAAAGGATAGCATATCCCGTACTAGAAGTAGACAGGGAATTCAGAAAGTGCTATTCCTCCTTAGTGGAGAGGCACACCTTATAGAAGGCTAAAGCTACTTTAAGGGAACAAGCGATGCCTACAGTAGCCATCGGACTTCCTTGACTAAGGCACAAGTGGCTGTCCTGAAAATCTGATACTGCGCTGGTGAAAGGCTGCTGTTGCTATGCTAAGAGCATAGCAGGTTATAGATACTTGTGGGAAGAAGCAGAATCTGGTGCTGGAAGAAGTGAAACCTGCTGCTGCTAAGGTAGTTGTAACTTCAGTTTGGGAAGTGGTTGTCTTAAGGTTTTGATGCAATATTGCTGTTTACTTTCAGGATCTTCTGTACAGACGTACAAGGGCTCTTGTCGACTATGAAAACTCTAACAAAGCTCTAGATAAAGCCAGACTAAAGAGCAAGGATGTCAGGCTGGCTGAGGCACATCAACAGGATTGTTGTCAGAAGTTTGAAAAAATTTCAGAATCTGCAAAACAAGGTAAAACAGGCTTTGCTGTATTTGTGCTGAAGGGAGATCTTACTGCAGTCCAGACCTTCAACTACTGAAGGCTTCTGAACGCTCTCCTGAAGCAAATAGTCTGGACATCACAAGGGCAGTATAGATGCCTGTAAAATTAATGCAGCTAAATGTTTTTAAGAATGATTGTCTGAAGTGGAGCAATGTCAGTACTAGACAGCCTTAATTGTAAGCCCCTAGTATTTGCTTTCCAGGCTGAACTCTCATTCTTAGCCTCCATCTGAAGGTAACTAATTACACCTCTGATTATCTCAATTAGAACTGTGCGAACAGGATTTTGCTGTGTTCCAGTACAGCCAAGTGCCCCATGCAGTTTCAAACACTGGTTCTTAGTATGTGCCCTTGGACAATATAAAACAGAGGAAACATGCTTTCACAGTACGCATGCTACTCCTTTAATGTTCTTGGTTTTTAAATGTTCTGTGTTCTCACAGAGCTTGTGTGACTGAATTCTGTTTTATTTCAGTTATCTTCCTACAAAACCTTTCTGTCTCAGACAAGCTGTTTCCTCACAAAAATGTCAGTCTCATGTGATGAATGCATGTTCTGGCTAGGAACAGCAAGACTAACTCTTGAACCTTTTTTGTGGTCAAATATTGTAACTAGTGCTGTACAACAGAACTCACGAAACATAAGGGCCACTACTGAAACTGCAGTCACACTTTGTACATCTGTCTTCGTTTGTTTGTTCTTCCCTACAGAACTGATGAGCTTCAAACAGAAGAGGATAGCAGCATTCCGCAAAAACCTAATTGAAATGGCAGAACTGGAAATAAAACATGCAAAGGTGTGTGCTTTTTGGAATTTAACAGGCATAGCTTGAAAGAGAGTACTGTATAACTCAGAAGATTTGCAGGGTTCCCCTTAAAACTAGGAAGTGTAAAATAGAATAGCTGGGCTCTTTAGCTGATATCTGAAGAGGGAAAGGAAGTGAAAAACTGTAGTGTAGTGCATACAAAGAACAAAATGCTGACAGTCTTATCTGTCTCATGCAGAAAGTCTGTTTTCAACTTGTCACTCCTAGGACATCAGCCTATTGCACCGCAAGTGAGAAGTCTTAATTTTGCAGGTAGTACACAACAGCTCACCTAAATTCTCATGAGGCAGCTTCATCTGTGGGGTTTGACCCCTCCTGCATCTAGAGGCAGCTGCTGCCTCAAGTGTTCCCGAGTGCTGTGAGAGCACATCCTGCAGCTTGTGATCTAACTGTCAACCCTTCTTGCTTGGCTTGTCAGTGAAAGGGGACACTGGCATTGTAGCAGCCTCTGCCAATCTTTACTGAGCAGGCTTGAACTAAACTGTGGAGACCACACCATGTACTACTACCAGCTTAATCCAGGAAAGTGTACACAGGTTTACAGGGTCTGTTAATTTAGTGTAGAGAACAAAGCAGGAAGAGGTAACTGTGCATCCTCAGCTGCTTTTGAAGAAGGAAAGTCTGATTTCCCACTTTATGATGGTCCTGGACTTCAGTGCTGAGCTTGAACATGACATTTAAAAGGCTTGACAGTACTGCTCAGTTAGGCCCTCTTAAACTTACTACTCTGTCTCTTGCCCCTCTTTCCCACAAACTGAGTCATGGCTGCAGGCCTGCAGGAAGAGGCAGATTGTATGGTCTGGTTTTGACGCTTTACTGCTTGAATGATTGTCTCTGCAGTATAAGCTCTTTAGAATTGTCATAGTCTACAAATTCATGGGATGGACCTACTATTTTGGAAGCTACTTCATTGTGGAAGGCAGGATTTAAATTATCAGTCACACTCGTCTGAAACTAATTCTCTTCCTTTCCAGAACAATGTCTCTCTCCTGCAAAGCTGTATTGACTTGTTCAAGAACTAACGCCTTATTCTGAAAATGTGAAAAAAGCATCAATTGCACTCAATGGCCAGGGGCAACTTGTTGGCTTGACTTCATTAGCTTAAAATAAATATTGTCACTGAGATTCTGTTTGACTAATACTTAAATAAATTGATAGTGATACATTGACTTTCTTAGTATAAATGAGAGCCGAATTGTGTATGAATTGTCTGGATGTAGCTAACATCCTGTTGGCTGATAACTCAAAATGAGTCAAATGTAAGAAATCAATTTGCTGTTGACTGACTTCATCTAGCAGCAAATGTTTTCTGAGAACTTTTTTTTTGCAGGATCATAAAGTAATCTGTCTCTTCATAGCCCTGATATATTTAAAAATTGCAAGTGGGAGTGACTTATATAAGTGTTGTTATTTTATAAAGTAAATATCTTAACATTCCACTTCCCAGACAGATTTCTACTACAATATATTTTGAATTTCTATAACTACATTCAGTATTTGTACACTTGGGCAATACAGCAAATAAAGATGTCTGATACAACAAGCTGTTGTATGGTAAGACTTTGTGTGGGATGTAGAATGACAAACCAAGGTTTTGGGCACAGAACTATCACAAATTACTTATCACCTGGAGCTCTTAATTCAGAGCACTAGAGATAAATACTTGACTCAATAGGATTGTTCTTGGAATGGGTGCTAACATGAAATATGGGGACTTCAGGTCATATTGCTGTGTGAGTAGCTTTCTTAAACTTTTACTTCCTATATGCTACACATGAAGGAAAACAAGTCTTTCAAAAGCATTGATATGTATAGATGGCTTGGATTCCTTCAGGCTACTGTGACAAAATATGAAGCATCGTAATGTTTACACCTCCTGCTAGCAACAAGAGGCTGTTTAAAACTTCAGGGCTTCTGGAAGTGCAGCCCCTACCAGTCTTCTGTAAGTTAAACCCCTTAAACTTAGGCCACCAACCGGGTGTGCACTGCCATAGCTGAGGCAACTCAGCCTATAAACCCCAGGGTCATCTTTCTACAGGTTGGCTATCATTTGGGGTATGTGGATATAAGTCAGTGAGCAATACCCTTCTAAAGGCAGCTTTCTGAGTGAGAAGAGTGTCTGAGCCTTGCTTAATTTCTTGTGACTAAACTTCTAATCATGCTCGAAATAGGCTATGTGGCTATACTCTGGGCAGACTACCTGAAGCAGCTTCAAGCAGAGCAGCTCTAAGAATGGGCAGCTCAGTGGCAGTATCTAAGGATTGTTCAATAGTTTACTTTTCCATGACCTATTGCCTTTTCATTTTGGTACCCATCAAAGCTGTGCAGCTCTGTGCAGCCACATCATCCTGCAGCAGGCTAGCTGAAAAAGTCTGAAATCTGTCTCCTTTTACCTCTTGTTTGACGGGAACAGTTTCAACTTCTGGTTGATTAAGGTTTCCGGAGTTCGTGCTCAGCTTCTGCCCAAATAGCTCATTTCCAGCAGCAGCCACATAAGTGTAGTGCTTGCAGATATGTGGCCCCTATATTGAAGAGAGCTGGTAGGTAGTATTGCTGTCACCTATGACAGATGTCATATGAACTTTGTTCCTAGCCACTTATCCTGGGGCAACTAGTGGTCCCAAGCTGGCAATTCATGGTGGCAAAGCTTTGACTTTCCCTAAAAATGCATACTGTGCCTTGTGCCTTCACTTCTGGCTGTTTCATTCAGAGAAGAGCAGCCTGTGGATGGTGTGCCAGGATGAGCTATTCCTAGTGTGCTGTGGCGCTCAGAAGCTATGGTTGCTTTATGCCCTTCTGCACCTATTGACTATGGCATAGGAGAAACAGCATCTTGCATATGCTGTTTTACCGTGTAACCAAATTTTATATGTTGGGTCTTTTTGAACCTAACTCCAGTAGCTGGGTGGTCTTGCAGCCTGTACCTAACTGCCTTTGGGCTCAGTCTGAAGAAATCGAACTCTGACTATGTTTATCCTAAACTACTTCAACTCGGTTCAAAAACCTCTTATTTTCCCTAGAGAAAGGCAGCAGCTAGTACCGACATGACAAACAACACTTTATGTCCTTACTCCAGAAACAGTCTATTATGAGCTTCATGAACTGCCCGTAACAGTGTGTTTGAAGCTGAGACACTTTTTAAAAAAAATATTTTTAGAGTTTTTGCATGGGATGTTTGCTCTTGTGTGGTTTGCAGTCTGAATTCTTGACATAATTTAACTTGGATTAAAGTGTTAATCTGATCAGATTAAAAGTATGCAAAAGACTTTAGGTGGATGTAATTATAGCTTTATACTGATGTTGTAGTTCTTGTAGTTATAGTTAATTTACAATAACTGCAAGAAATGGTAGCTATAAGGCAGTCTCTGCCAATAACACTCGCTCTGAAGGAAGCTGTTTTGTGTCAGCTATGCCAGTAGAGTGCATCGCAGTCAACTTCAATGTCTGACTTGGAAAATACTAGTCACAGCCCAGATCACATTACTGGAGGCCAGTGGGTGGCAGGCTGGGACAGCTGCTGCTAAGTAATTGCACATGTTTACCCTCAGACTGAGTTGTAATGAAGTACTGGAGAGGCTGCTGCATACCCCAGTTTCTTACTGGCAGCTGGACATATTTGATATATAAGAGAAACTAGCTGCATATGTGAGGAGCCTGCTTATAAGGAAGGACAGAAATTTTCTTTAACTAATATAACATGACTGGACATGACTTCCATTGTAGCTGGGAGCAGATGAGAGCAGAGTTTCATAGATGTCCCAAACAAGGATTGACTCTAGTGTATATTTACTGATTGCATCTGTAAAGCAGTTTACCTTTACAAGCTTGTTACTATGGTTTATGGGTTGCAAATTGGCTTTTGAGAACAGGCATAAGCATTGTCACTGATGGTAACTGTGGTGTGTGGCTCTTTGCATCAGCTGTCAGTTCTTCTCTGTCCATTTGAATGAGGGCAGAGGAAAAACTAATGTTTTAGCCAAGTTTACTAAGGTTTGTTAGATATCTAGCTGCAGTGTTGATGAAGGCAGATGCTGCTACTACCTGGAGGCAAAGCATGCCACTGGCCTGCAGCGCAAGTGCTTAGGTTAGTTCTACGCAATCCCTTCCAGCCATGTTCCCTCCAAGAGTTTAAATAGCGGGTCCCTGCTAATGTAGCTTGCCTTGCCTGAAATGAGCTAGGGCTTCTCCCAGTAGCAGCTCATCAGGTACAACTCTCCAACCTGGAGTCAGGACATATTCTCTTAACTGGTAACAGAGGTGCACCTGCTTGTACCTTGGTGCTGTGTTTGTGACCTGTGTTATGGGAGATAACATAGATAAACTGTCTTCCAAGGGAAAATGTTTCTGTTGGCATGCAGCCACTGGGCTGTGTAGGATACAGTGCTCTCTTCTCCACATGGTAAGTTTGGAGTCTAGCTTTTTCTCTTCAATCTTGGGGAGGAGCAGATGTCTTTCGTTTTCTTAGCAGAAGCGTGGATCCTGAGGAATCCATCTGTGTGCGCAGCATTAGAGTAAGGTAATTTGTGTCCTTGGACAGCAGTAGCACATCTCTGCTTACAGAGAAGTGGTGATGGCTGTTGGGATGCTGCAAGCAAGGTGGACTACAACTGAGTCCTTGGGTGCTGCAGGTATCTGGCTGGCTGCTTCCAGTGGAGCAGAGCTAACAGCTGAGTGCAGTGCAGTGGATCTGGATCACAGTACAAACCCAAGAGAGAGGAGCAGCAGGATAGCTGGATGCAGAAGGCCGCAGTCTTGGTATGGCATTTGCAGCGGGTCAGGCAAACTAAAATAAGAGTGTCTTTGGGGTGGGTGAAACAGGTGGCAATTGTACTTAGGGAGTTGGCAGTATTTGGATATTGGAAAACTGCAGATGGGACCCAACCTGATTGGATACAAGAAGCTCATAAATGTGTAGTGTTGCACAAGATTGCAATTCCAGGTGGTGCAATAAAACAGGGTTTTGTAGCCATAGAAAGGGAATGATTAAGGGTCGAGTGTACTTAAAGAAAGAGCTGGTTTGCCCTAGTTTATGCAAGTACTCATGGTTCCAGGAGGACACATCACTGATGCTAAGGCTGATAAACCAAGCAGAGGATGGTTCCTGTGCCTTTTGGATACAGAAAGCCTGGAAGAGCATGGGCCCTTTATGGTAGTTGTTGCTGGGTCTGAGCTTTCTGCAATGGTTCTGCAGCTATGACTGGCTTCACAAGCCTGAGAAACTCTGCTCAAGACCCTGATCTGACTGGGGGCCAAAGTCAGCTGCAGTCTGATTTATTTTGGGATGATTACTGATGTTTTAATTAAAAAGACTCATCATGACTAGGTCTTTTTTAACATGCTCCCAATTTATTTAGCTCCTCTCCATTCAATCTGGTTTCTTCTGGACTGCATGCTCAGTTGGGGAGCTCTGATCTGAGGTCCTGACCTCTAGCAGTTCTGTGGCCTTTTGCTACGCTTCTGATAGCAGCAAATGTGTATTTCTGAAAACATGGAGCTGGGAAGGTTTTCTCAGCAGGTATTAATAGTTTCTGGCACTTGCAGTCTCTCCCAAAAGATTGGGAGGAGCCACTTGTTTATGCTGTGAAGCAAAGAGCTCTGCAGAGTTCCCATTCTTGGACGTAGCTTTCAGTACTTTCCGGCTATCCCAGCACTTGCTGCTATGTTTGAGAGCGCAGTTATGACTTATTTCAACTTGTGCTCCTAAACACCTGTGTCATTGCTTGGTGCCAATGGAATATCTGAAATGGCTTTGAAATCTGTCAGTCTGCAGTTCAGTGGTTACCAATGAATGAATACAGGCACTAGTGATCCATTTTAATCCCTCGGATTTTTGCTTGGCTCCAGCTTTTGACCTGCGGCTCACTGTTTTCTGAAAATTGTGATTCATCTGCTATCAAAATGCTGTCTGGTGGCTGAGCTGTGCTGTGGGGTCAGCCTTGCTTTTTGTTTACTTTTTATATTATGAAGCCAATGAGAAGGCCCAGCTGAGATCAGAGTCCAGCTCAGCTGGGGTTTTGTGCTTGCGTGCTAAAAATAATCCATGCTAGGACTGCTTTGTAACTTGAACAGACAAGCAAGAATGGTGCCTATTTTACAGGGGAGGGCATTCAGGTAGAGTGCGGAAAAGGTGACTTGCCTGTTGTTCCACGGGGAATTTTTGTCAGAGCCAGAAATGTAACTTTGATCTGAAATTCCACTCCAGGGCTCCTGCTGCCTCAATCCACCACTGTTGGAAGTGGTCAAATGAGTGCTTGTGATTTTAGTTTGGCTGTCCCTTGGCTGCGGTTTACTGCTCTTCTGTGGAGACGTGGTAGCTGCTAGTATGACTGTTCTGCCTCCACTCCAATGCAGTGAAACGTGTCGGTTTAAATGACTTCCAGTGCTCTCTTCTGTGGGTCTGTTTTACTTGGCAGTGGAATTGAATTGCAAGGTCACTTTCTGCAAGAGAGGGTGGTGGAGTCCTAAGCAGGTGGAAATGCATTGTGAGTGCTTCTCTGATGACGCTTTAGTTTCTTGTTGGTACTCAGTGGTAGAGTGTGGTGGCCAGATCATGTGTGCTTACTGCTTGCAGCACCCTAACTTCTTTTAGGTAGGGCTGTAGAAGCCTTCACCATCAGTCAAGGGATTCTCATTCCTTTTCTGTTTGTGTTTAATGTTGCTTTGCTGTTACTTAAATCTTTCCTAAGCCTGTTCTGTGTGGGAAAATACCTCGAGAGTCTGATTCACTAGTATAAAATAAGGGTAAAAAAAGAAGTTTAAGGTTCCTGTTTAATGCTAGCCTACTACCTGCTTTGAAGACAATGTCCTGCTTTATTAAGTCTGGTTTAGTTTGGATCAAGTGTGTTCTGCTCCCCCTCTGGGAGATTTAAAAGAAAAAAAAATGAAGAAAAGAAGAAAGAAAAAAAAAAAAGCCTGGTTCTGTAAAACAACACAGGTTTAGATTGTACCTGTGGCTCAGCACAAAAACATGCCTCAGGTTTGGTATTACTTAGAGGCTTCTAGCTCTTTCTTGAACTGCTCTTCGTTGAAGTCCTTGCTAAACAAAACTTCTTTAGGCATAAGAGGTTAATGAACAGGTTAGCAGAGATGTTCTAGCAAAGTTGTCTAGTTAAATTTGAGACAGCAACGGATGTAGTTTCATCACGAGGTTGCTTCCACTGAAAAGGGATGGCCTCACTTCCCCTCCTGTTTTGTTCCTATTGCATCCCTTGGGCTGGTCCTGATGTTCATGTGGCCTTGTGCCAAGCTGATGTAACTCACTAAAATGGCATGAGATAGGCCAAAACAAAGACAGGCTTTTAGCCAAGTCAGTGCACTGAATCTGTGTTCTTGGAGCAGAGAAGCACGCAGCCCTGTGCAAGAGTGATTCAGAGGGGATGGAGAGGGGAGACCTTGCTGGGGAGGCTTAGCTCAGCTGTGTTTTGAAACTGTTGGACTAGCACTCGTTCAGTGAGCACTTCTGTTTCAGGACAGTGGCACTCTTTGCTTCTAAGCCTGCAGCAGGAAGGCCTGGGCCATCTAAATGCAAGGCTGTCTGCGTGATGGGAACCACTTTTAAATTTCAATGGGAACTGTTGTTAGAAGTTGTTTGTCCTCTGGAAGGTGCATAGACAGGTCTTGCTGGGAGGTGGTAGTGGTTGGTGACTTCTTCAGAAAGATTGGTTTCGCAGGCACTAGTGATGGAAATAACTCCCCTTGCGTGGGCAGTGCAGTGCTGGAGACTTACTCCCTACTCACAAATATTTTAAGGAGGGCAGAAAAGTGGTTTTGGACCATGGGTGTGGAAAACATCAGCAAGTTGAAGCCTTGAGCTTCAGGCAGTGCCACTTTAAAATTTTTCATTCTGCTGTGGAGATTATTGGCACAGCCTCCTTCAGTAAATGCAAGGTTGTTGCCATGGAGGACAGGAAATCCCTCGTCTGCACAGAGAAGGAAAACATTGGAAACTGTCCTACTGTAAAGCACAGCTGCCTCTGTGCTGGGAGAGGGATGCTTGCTTCTATGGGGTGTTTTCCAAAGGTCTCGTTTTCTTGTCTGCAAATCTTTGCACATATTTGCTCTGTTTCTTAGTGGGCTGCTTGTGCATTTGAAGAAGAGCTGGACAAAGGAAGTGGGAGCAGCTGGTTAGGACTAGTTTTAAGTGCCCTGATTAATGTGAGAAGCAGGAGGGATTTTCGCTTGGGAGTAAGATACTTAGCAAATTTACAGTATCTGCCTCTCCTTTTAACTCTGCAGCTCCTCCTGTTCCTGTTTCCTTTGACTGTTTGCAGAGGAAAGTCTCTGCCTTTTCTTCCCTTGGACCTCTTAGAGAAGGAGGCATCTCTGCTGTGGTGGATCTGCGTTCTCTACCTGGCAATCTGAGATGTATTCTGGCTGGTATTGCTGGAGGTGGGAATGGCAGTTTGGGCCGTGCAGCTCTAGCAGCTGGCCATCTGTTCCTGCAAATACCTAGATGCTTAGCGCTGCCCTGTCCTTATGAGATGGGGAAGAGATGAGATTTCAGGAAAATCTTTCAGGATATGTTGGCACTATCTTTCCACTGCAGGCTCTGCAAGAGGACCCAGTTCCCTCAGGAGCTGAGACCAGACAAGTCTGTGGTGGGTTAATCAGCTTTGTCAAGCCAAAACTGTTAACATCATCAAATTGTATAAAGGTTGACCTGCTTGGTTGCTGCTACGCGTGAATACCTAGCCCTGTCACCAGTACTTGTCCTCCTTCCCTGTGGTCTGCAGATTACCACTGGTGCACACCAGGGGTTATTGATCACCTGTAGATGGACCACTGGATCGGGACTTTCCCTTCCTCCAGAGACGGGTTTGTCAATTGTCTAGTTCTGTCCCATTGTCTGTCCACACTGTTGCAGTCCTGAGTTGTGTTAGGTACTGAACAGAAACAGAGAAAGCCATGTCCAACTCGGTGAGCTTTAACCTCTGCTTGGCAATGTTTTCTGGGCCATTTTTTGTGCTGATGCTTGCAAAGCTGAACTTGCTGTTTCAAGGCTCCAGAGGATACTCCTGCATGTAGACCATGGTGTTATGGGAGGTGTGTCCTAGCTGGAGAGGAAAGGGAGCTGCACTCTTCTACTTCTCATTGTACACCAGTTGTTGTTGCTTTTAACATGGTGTGGTACTTCATTTATGTTTAACTGAGCTGTGTTATTCCTAATGCTGCATGCTGTTAAATCAGCAGCAAGGCCTCTGAGGATACCTCTTGGGAGTAGCTCATAGGGATGGTGTGGGTGGATTTGAGGCACCTTTGGCACTTAGTTTGATGGGAACAGTGTCAAAATCCCGGGGCTGTGGTTGTGGGGGTTAAACTCCTGGATCCTCCTTGAAGCTACTCCAGGATTTCCCTGGCAGCTGTTCCCGGATTTGCCACAGCCCAGCTTTTATGCAGTGCAGAATGATGCAATCCTAGTTCAAACAACCCTCTTGCACTGTTTCTTCTCATATTGGGAGACTGTCTTCTGATGTAACCTGGCGTCGTTGTGTTGACTTGCATGAATGCAAGGCTGATTTACACAGATAGGGCGCTCTGGCTGTGTTTGCCTAGCCCTGAATACGGCGGGCTTTGACGTCCGTCTGGACTCAACGTGCAGTGACCTGATTCACATCTTCCTTTTATGACTGACCACAGAGTGCCACCTCTCCTTTCTATACCAGCCCTCCTTAGGTATATTTGCGCAAGTCAAGTCCCACCCTTTGTCCTGCTTTATTTTCCCATCAGTAGCTGACTGTGTGTGTTTTAGATGTCTTCACTTGACATGACGTGGTGGTTCTGCCCTGATGTGAGACTGGGTGTTTTAGGCTTTGCATCCATCTATTGCAGGAAGCCTGCTTCGACCCTGGGGCTGGTGTTCTGGGTCTGGGCTGCACCATTTGGCCTGTTGGTGTAAGGCCTGGCTGGGTTTCTTTAAGGCTGCCTGGTCCTCATGGCGTTTCTAGTTCTGTGGCCTGTAAAACATGCAAGGTGACATGGAAACCACTCACTGATGTCAACAAGACAACGTGAAAAAGAAAAGCCCTGCCTGTCCCTTACCTGTGTGCAAAGGGAGAAACAAAAGGGAGGAATTAAAGGCAATAAACAAAAGCAGAGATGGTCTCATTGATCTTCAATTCGGTTGTCAGTGACAACCATTCTGGCAACTGTGTGCAGCATGAAGTCTGTCTTTTATATTCTAGAGGGACTAGGCCATCCTTTTGTTAAAGGAAGAGGCTGAGGAACATGACTCAGGGGAGAGCGAATGAATCATCTCTCACATTAGACCCCAGGACAGTGTCTCCTTCCTCTGTGGCAAGGATTGGCAAAAAGGACAGCAAAAGTTTGCTCTCCTGCAGGAGGAAGGAGGGAGGCAATGCCAACGGAGCCAATGTTCAAAAAAAGGACCGATGGGTG
Source organism: Grus americana (assembly GCF_028858705.1). Taxonomy (NCBI): domain Eukaryota; kingdom Metazoa; phylum Chordata; class Aves; order Gruiformes; family Gruidae; genus Grus; species Grus americana. Next base: position 111,671,054 of record NC_072854.1, read on the forward strand.
CGTTTTCCCATCATTTGCATTATGGATGCACACGCTTATGAACTCTCCTTTGTCAGACCCTTTGAGGGGCTCTGGAGAGGGTGGCTTAGAAAATCCTCTGGACTGCATTAAACCAAGTGCAAAATGTAACGTGGCACCTGGCTGCTGCGTGTGGCTCAGCCTTGGGTAGAGGGGAAGAGGGAAAAAGCAATGTTTATTTGCTGTCCTTGGAACTGTGCATGTAATGTTTGCCTACTTGAGTGAAATTGCAAGCTGGAGGATGTGTGTGGAAGGAAGAAAGATGATGCTTGGCTGAAAAACTTTCCTCAGGCAGGGTAATTTAGTCTACAGAAACTGGTTAATCATAGAAGCCGTGTGGTACGCAAGTACGCAAGCCTTCAACTGCCAAAGCTTCCTCCGTGCACACAACAACCAGAGGGAAGTACAATGCAGACAGGGAGTCCTCTGTGGGAGACAAACATCCCTGTGTTTTAGTGGAGACATCTCTGTAAATAAACCACCTGGCTCTGTTTGGTTACAGAGAAGCTAAAAAAGGAGCAAGGACACTGGGAGGACAGGCGCCCTGACTGATAGCTGGTGAGAGATGGATTGCTTTGGTGAAAGACAGAGGTAGTGACAGCTTCCTCCCCTCTTTCCTCCCCTGGCTCCACCCATGGCAGGAAGGATGTAGGAATCATGTTATCACACGTTAGCGTTGTGCTAGTGAATATTCCCGCTTGGTGTTCAGTAACCCGCTGTAAGGTGGGTTGTGCAGATAAGAGACCTGCAACGTGGCTTAGGGAGTGGGCAAAGCAGATAGCCCATCTCCTTGCTCCTGGAGCAATGGGTCTGGGGTCTTCGGGCAGCTCCCCTGTGGGCTGGACAGGTAGAGCGCTTTTTGGGGATGCTGCAGGAGGTATGAAAAGGGACCAATTCTTTTGAAAGCACAACAGAGAGAAGGAAACAGGAGCCTTGAGGGTGCCCTCTGCCCCGGTATGCCAGTGTGGGCATACCCTGTGCCTACCAAAGCCGCAAGATAAGGCAGTCTTGCAAGGAGATGTGTTTGCTGAGCAAGTGACTCTGAGCTCTGTGCTGAAATTACACAATCCTTGTTTAAATGGCCGTTGTGCAGCTCTGCAAAGGTGTAACAAAGCAGGCAAGGTAGAGGTGGGCAAGTGGCTGTCCCCCACATAGTGTCCCCAGTGCATGACATAGGGTGCTGGTTCCTCACAAATTTGGCCAGAGGTCTGGCAGTACACACCAGCTTCAGCACTCCCCAGGAGCATAGTAATGTGGCTATTCAGTGCTGAGAGATGGTTTCCCTTGCTGTCCCAAGGAGGCAAGGAAAGTGCTGTGCTGGATGGACACAATGACATGCAGGCAAAGGTTGTCTGAGCTACTTTGCCCGGGGCGTGCAGTGGGGAATTGGGCAACAAGTCAATGCCCTGGGCAGATCAGTGGGTTTGGGAGCAGATTGAAGCCTGCTGAGCTCTGCAGAAGAGGCATTTTCTGTCCCTGTAACCACAGCCTGAGTGTATTGCGTAGCGTGGATACATCATGAGCACACTGGCTTTACAAAAAGCACTCTTTCTCGCTCAGCAATCTCAGCTGCAAAGCTGCTCAAGACAGGCAATGGCCTTTGCTAGTGTTTGTGTAACACCTTGCGCAGAGGAGTCCTGATCCCAGCTCTAAGCAATTGCCCTGGGAGGAGGCGCTTTTCAAGCCCTCTGAACCTTCAGGGCTCTTTGCTTTGCGGGGCTTTGTAGCCAGATACATGCTGAGTGGTAGAGAAAGGAGGAGGCTCCGCCAGGGTTTCAGCTGCCTGCAGACAGTCTCTGCGCTAGTTATGAGAGAGACTTCTGCAGAGCTGGGCCAGAGAAAACAGGTTTATCCCCTTGGCCTGGAATTGCAGGGATGCTTAAAGGAGAAGAGTTGCAGCGCTACAGTGAATGAGCACAAATTGAAAGGGGGGAAAATGGAGAGGAGACAACTAGTGCTGCCTACAATGTTGGAATAAGTTGAGGATCCCCTGGCTGCAGGAATAACGTGTCTTAAGCCCTCTCATCAAAGCACATAGAGATGAATGTCTCCATATCCATGACCTTCGTGCTGGCTGATGAAGAGTGTACGTGTGCTAGCCACTCAGTGCCCATATGGAGGACAAGCTTGTGTTGCTTGGTGGGAGGAGAGGGTAAAGAAAACCTTTTTCTCTGCCCTGAACCTCCCCGTGGGCTCCACCATGGCATGTATCCCTGCCTGGCCATTTGGTTAGGCCTCCTGTGCCTCCCCGTTGGACTACGCAGGATGTGTTCTCACCATATGGTTTTTGTTGCTATGAATGAGCGAGGCCAGAAATCTGATACGTGAAAGCAATATCACGGCTGATTTCCTGGGGCTGGTAAGGACAGGAATTGGAAAAATAGCTTGGCATGTTTCATTGAGGTGCTTTTTGTAGCGCAGCACTAGGCGGGGGAATGAAAAGTAGAAAGTGGAGAGTGATCATCTGTGACAAGGACACTGCAGCAGGTAGGAGATATTTTTTTTCCTAATATGTGCGTTTCCATACTATCGGGTCCTGCTGTAAATTTGGGAGGAATTTGCTCCTTTACTGAGGCAAGGCTGGGTGAAATTCTCCCTGTTCAGCATCAAAGACAGGCTCTGCTGCCCTGGCCAGTGTTCCCCTCATCACCACAACTTGCTTTCCAGCCTTGGAAAAAGGAGAAACCCCAGAAAATTGGCCTGATGCTTTGGATGGCTGCAAAGGTCAGATCAAAGAGGAATTCATGAACGAGCCTGCAAAAACTGGAATGAAAGAGTCCACCCACCCCAGGGTTCTTGTCCTTAGGTCTCTAGATGGAGAAATGAGCATGCAGGGGGCTGCATTGCCATAAGGAAGTTAAAGGTGTGCAGGAGTGTTTTATGGCTGGGTTTGGCCAAGTCTGTATGGTATTAAATTACCCCCAGAACAGGGTAGCCATGTCTGTGCTGCCTGCTAGAGGTGCTGTCTGACCCCTATTGTCTCCCAAATCTGGGATACCTGCAGCATGAAGTTACTTGGCGTGGGCTGAAGCCATGCTAGGGACCATCCTAATAGTCATGGTTCCCCTTCCCAGCCAACCCAGAAACTGCTGTCTCCTCTCTCTGATCCAGTGGGAGGCTGGTTTGTCCTTGTTGGTCTGTGTGAGGGCAGGGGGATATTCCAGCTGTGGGGCTTGCTGAACAAGGAAGAGACTGAGCATATCTAAAGGAGGGTGTTTTGGGTGTTTGGTGTTGTCTGGGAGGTGTGGCTGTAGGGGATTCCTGTGGCTGCCTGTCTCCTGCAGCGGTGCCAGCCTTTCCGGCCGGGCAGCAGGCTTGTCGTGGCGCCGATGCCTGGCGTGGGGTGTTGTGGTGAGCTGGCTGGCCTGTGGCGAGGCTGGTGTGCTGAAGAACCTTGTGTATCTAACCAGGGCCTGTGATTGCTTGGCAGGGTAGTGGGATTGCTTCCCCCACCCTCAGCTGTGTCCAGATCAGCATCTCAGCTTTAAGCCAAATGCCTTGAAATCAGCCCAAGAAAAAAATGCTTTGCTGCTGAATCTGGGATTTGCTGGGTCTGTCTCTGCAGCAGGCACATGCCACAGGCACACTGGCAGCTCCATTTGCTGCCTGGCAGCACCCACAAACACAATGTCTGGCAGAGCTCCCACCTTCGCCTTGTCTGTAAATATTTGTATCCTTCCCTCGTCCATCAGCAGCCTGGTATTTGCACATGGAGAAGGTAACAGATGTTTGAAGAATTAATTTTCTGTTCAGCCTGTTCATGGGAGCTGTGTAGAAAGGTTTCTTGGTGGGACTGTGGCATAGCAAAGTGAAGGAAGCAGCGGTGTTTCCTTCTGCTGTGTAATGCTGCCAAGGGGCATCGTCTCAGCAATGTTCATCTGGGGATTTATGGGGCGCTGAGCTTATCTAGCAACTGCCCGCAAAACAAGAGGTGCTTTTGGCTTGAAGGATCAGCGTTTGTAGGCTACTACAAAGAACAGGGCTCTTCGTAAACTAAGGACGTGTCTAATCTCTCATCTTTTAATGCTTTCTTGAGTCAACCAGTTCCAGTGGTTACAGATTTACTGTTTCTTTTTTCTAAGACTCACTGTGGGTCTGCAGTAGCCTGATTGCCCAGCGGCAGGGCAGGTGGGCAGGCATCCCCCACCAGCACTCCTGCAGAGCCACAGTCCCTCTGGGATCTGCAACGTGCTGCTTTCCCTTTCGCTCCCAGTGCGACGGGCAGGTTTCTGCTGCTGCGTAGAGCAAAGGGAGTTGGTGGGGCTCTGATTTGAGGTTCCCTTTGGGGTCTCAGCAGCCTTAAGTTCTTGGGGGCCTTGTTCAGCTGTCCCTGCCTGAATATCACTCTCCCCTCCATCATGTGCGTGGATTTGTCAACACCGCTTTGGTTCCACAGCATGAGGGTCAGCACCCACGTGATTTTTGCCCAGCCTTGCTCCATCAATGGCTGTGTGGTGGACTGGACCAAGGATCTGCTCTGACTTAAAGCTCTCTTTCCTCCTGATGGATCCTCCATCATCCCCCAAAAACCCAGACATACCTTATTCCACCATACCAAAAAGCATCTGATAGTTTTCAAACTGTGGTGTTCTCCTAATCCCACTCTGAGGTGTTAAAAAGGAGAAAACGGGGGAGACAAGCCAGGCACAGTGAAAGTAACTAAACTGCTGCAATCACTGTAAAAGCTGTAAGATGCACCCTAAGGGCTCATCTACGTTGCAGTCCTTGGACAAAGCTGGTTTGAAACAGCCTGGTGAGTGGACTGCTAATACACCACCCTTGCAGCAGCCTGGAGCATGTCAAGCATCCCAAGCGGGATGGCTGCTCCAGTGCTGATGTTGCAGGGAGCACTCTGGTACCACATCCCTTGCAAGCAAAGGGAAGCATCCCTGCTTATGTCCCCAGGTGTTAACGTACCGCTGACTTCTGCCAGGGTCTGCTTGACAGGGTTTCATTCCCAGCCTTTTTCCTGATTGTTGTTCAGGAATACCCATCCTCTCCATGCTCAAACAAAAGAAGTTTTTTGGCAAGCATTTGCCAAACGTTTCTCTTTGCAGAAATACAGGCTTAAGCAATGCTCCCTGTTCCTGCCTCCGTGTTTACCCACAACATCAGTTTGTGGGGCTAGGAGTAAAACAGAGCGGGGAACTGACCCAGGCTAAAAATAACCCGGTAAAACTGATGGCTTAGGTGTTGCTGCTGACACTGCTTGTGAAATCATGGCTGTGGTCAGAGAAGGGAGGTGGACTTTCTGAGAACTGCGGTAGGTTTTTGGGTACAGGCATGTTTTGTCTGAAAAGCTATAGGGCAGATATCAGAGAAGGGTTTTGAGAAATATGCTGCTGCTTCTGCTGGCACACCAGCTCTTGCAGATGGTAACAGCATATTTCAGAGCAAGAAAGCCCCAAACCCTCAACCACGCCCAGAATTGGCCAAAATGAGTGTGAATGATGCACCAGCCCAAGTCCGATGTTGTTCTGTTTTCTGATCGACTTGTTGGGGAGATGTTTGCCCTTGTTAGAGGAGTGTAATGCTGGTGGGGAGTCAAACTCTTTATTCTGACCTCACAAAAGGGAAGGGAGCAGCAGAAGGGGATTAGCCAGAGTTAGCCCCTGAAGAGGCAGGAATCAGCTGGCGTTTTTACTGGTTAAGTCCCTGCCTCCTCTACTCGCACGTTTTCACGCTGTGTATTCCCACTTTCTCAGGAAGTGCTTGTTCTTTTGACTGTAATAGCAGTTTTATTAATGGCTTTGCTGGGTTGAAAGGAGAGGTACTGGTGGTTCAGAAATGGGCTGTTGCTCTTCTGGCTCAGTACAGGACAGCTGACAGTTCTGTCTTGGCAAGTCTGGCCACACTCTGCCCACATCTCCTGCCTGTCTCAGGGCACTGGAGAGAAGATTTTTTTAAAAAAAATTTTTTTTATTCTCCTCATTTCTCTCCTTGTGGATTCAACCTGGAGGTATCTGGGTGAGGAACTGACTCCTCTCCCTTGCCTGAATGTGAGGAAGGATGGACTGGCATGTGTGCAAAAGGTCCAGTCTGCACGTCCTGCTAAATGAGACAAGGCCAGTTTGTCTCCAGCCTGGTTGCATGCGTGGCTTGGTTTGTAGCCCAGTGAAGCCAAGCAATGCTCTCCCAGACATAGCCAGGGCATGGCTGGAGGTGGTAGCGTGCAGCAGGCTGTCCGGGGGGTGGTACTTGTGTGACTGCCCCAGATTTGGCTCCCTCAACCACCTTCACACCAGGGCAATAAAACCTGCTTGCAAGAAGGGCTGTAGCCTTCATATGATTTAAGGAAATGGTAATTAAGGCCACAACAGCACTGTGTGGGGCTCAGAGGGACTCCTGCCTGCTGTAGCTAAACTGCATCTCCCCAGCCTCACTTTATTTAGGATCAAAGGAAGCATGGAAACCCCTGGGGAGAGCTGGAAGTGCTATTGCCATTCTCTAGCAGGTCCTCCTCTTCCTGAGGAGATCCCAGAGTATGCTGGAGGTGGTAACCTTTCCTCCTCTGGTTCTCCAATAGGAAAACATGATTGTTTCTGTCTATGCTGGGCAGCATCTTTTTAGTATGATTGAGCTGGGTTAATCCATTACCCCTCCCTAGGCCATGTATATCTGCTGTCCAGCACAGCTGCCACCACCTCCAGACCAGCCAGACCCACCAAGGGATGTCGCAGTTTGATGTGGCGAAGGACTATGCCTGTTCATTGTTTGTATTTTCCTTGTTTCTTTCTCAGTTTGGTTGCTCTGCACCCATCCTTGAAAAGTGGTGGGAACTGGGGAGGCATGAATCTCTTGGCTGCTTGCATCTCACGTCAATGCTTCAATATTCATGGAAGACCTTGTTTTACTCCTCAGAGGGAAAGTGCTGGGAAAGCACCTTCCCTCACGCACCACAATTAGTGTCTCTGCATGTCTTCAGAGGAGAGAGCTGGGATTTCCTGAGGAGCACAAGGTAATTAGGTGCCTGAGCCTCACTGACAGGAACATAGCGTCTGCCTCACTTTGGCCTTGTTTTGGGTTTGCGTGGCAAGGTTTTCATAGCAGGGGGGCTACAGGGGAGGCTTCTGCAAGAAGCAGCTAGAAGCTTCCGCCATGTCCGACAGAGCCAATGCCAGCTGGCTCTAAGATGGACCATCGGCGACAGTGGTAGCGCCTCTGGGATAACAGAGTTAAGAAGGAGGGAAAAAAAAAAAAACCAAACTAGCAGGAGCTTTTGCAGGCAGAGGGAGATGATGTGAGAAACTTTGCAGACACCAAGGTCAGTGCAGAAGGAGGGGGAGGAGGAGCTCCAGGTGCTGGAGCAGAGATTCCTCTGCAGCCCGTGGAGAAGACCATGGTGAGGCAGGCTGTCCCTCTGCAACCCATGGAGGATGATGGTGGAGCAGATATCCACCTGCAGCCCATGGAGGACCCCATGCTGGAGCAAGTGGATGCCCCTGCAGGAGGTTATGACCCCGTGGGAAGCCCATGCTGGAGCAAGTTCCTGGCAGGACCTGTGGCTCCATGGAGAGAGGAGCCCATGCTGGAGCAGGTTTGCTGGCAGGACTTGTGACCCCGTGGAGGACCCACGCTGGAGCAGTCTGTTCCTGATGGTCTGCACTCTGTGGAAGGGACCCACTCTGGAGCAGTTCGTGAAGAACTGCAGCCCATGGGAAAGACTCCTGTGGGAGAAGTTGGTGGAGGACTGTCTGCCTGGGAGGGATCCCACACTAGAGCAGGGGCAGAGTGTGAGGAGTCCTCCCCCTGAGGAGGAAGGAGCAGCAGAGAAAATGTGTGATGAACTGACCGCATCCCCCTGTGCTGCTGGGGGTGAGGGGGTAGAGAAATTGGGAGTAAAGTTGAGCCCAAGAAGAAGGGGTGGTGGTGGGTGTTTTAAGATTTGATTTTATTTCTCATTGCTGTACTCTGTTTTGCTTGGCAATAAATGATATTAATTTTTTCTAAGTTTTGCCTGTGATGGTAATTGGTGAGTGATCTCTCCCTGTCCTTATCTCGACACACAAGCCTTTTGTTACACTTTTTCTCCCCTGTCTAGTTAAGGAGGGCAGTGATAGAGCAGCTTGGGGGGCACCTCGCCTCCAGCCTGGGTCAACCGACCCCAGACCTGTTTCAGTAGCTCATGCATTTGGTCTGCGATATATTTGGAAAACCAGGCCTGTAGTATTGGTGGAAATTTACTTCTGAGCCCTGTGGGCTTTGCACATGGCCAAGTGACCCACTAGAAATGTGTTCCCTGCCTCAGTTACAGGTAAGGAGTAAACTGCTCTGTATTTTTTGCCCTAGTAGATGTTTGGCGAACGTGTGAATGTGTGCTTCTCGGCAACGCAAAACACAGCTCGTGTCTGGGCTGAGATGCCCTCGGTTTCTTGGGATGTTGTGGCATCTTGCTGCAAGCTGCCACCACCCGCTCCAGCCGTGGCAGATTCCCACAGAAGCAGCTGCCACGCTCCTCCCTGGAGGCAAAAGTATTTCAGTGCTGGGCAAAGAAATCTTGTGTCAACAGCTGCTGTGCTCTGCTCTCCTCCGAAGGCTACCAATTAATTCCTTACAACACAACCCATCTGTTCTCAGCCTGTAAGCTGCTTGAGATAGGGGCTGTCTTTGCCGTGCGTGCTTGAACAGTGCTGCAGAAAGGGGTCCTGGCCTCGGGCACGATGACAAGGAGAACATTAAACTTCTGGTGAAGTGGCTGTAAGTCCTGGCACATCCAGAGGCTGCTGAAGCTACCAAGGGAAACGGAATATGCTTGTCCTTTTGGCCAGGGTGCAGAAACTGTCACAAGTGCAGAAATACCTCTGGTCAGTTTAGAAATGTTTTGCTGTCCCCTTGCATGGCTGCTGCCTTTGCATCTTGGGTACTGTTAAACCATGTAGGTCTTTTTTCATACTATTTTTTCACTGTGACATTTTAAGTTCCTTAGGCTCTTATGCTTTTCTGGACGTATGTTGGAAAAGCTGAGGTTTGTCTGTTCATCTGCGTGGTCCTCATGTAACCAGATTTCAAGGCTCTGCTCTCCAGAATGAAGCAAGGATAAAGGTGCTGCTCATCACATGGCAAATCCTGGGCCGCCTCCTGCCCTTTGCAATCTTCATGCCCTGGACTGGAGTTTGTGGTTTCAGGGCTCCTGGTAACCACATCAAAATATATCCCAGCCCCGTGACGCAAGGCAGTAATGACCGATGCAAACTCACTTTTCTGGTTCAGATTTGTTAAATATTTTTGGCTGGCTGACTGGAGAGCCTTGTGCCGCATCAGGAGCTGCCTATTTCTCTGCCCAGCTAACTGCACGTTGGACCACGTACTGCCTGTTTTCCCGCACAAACTCCATCGCCATGGCTAATTGGGTAGAAATCAGACGTTGTCCTCATGCAAAACTTGAGACGAAATGTATGCTGTTGAGTGGCCTGGTGCACAGATGTTATATTACTGATGGTGGATGTGTAGCTTGAGTGCTCAGATGCTCTCCCGCTGTCTCGGCACAGCCTGCTGAGATGGGAGACCGGGTGTAATCCTGTCTCAGGGTAGGCAGTGCTGCTCCATCACTAGGTCTTCTCCACTGCTGGGAGTGCAGGTGCAGATGCTTACGTGGCTCAGTTGAGATGTGATAATTCTCTAAGTCCCCACAGTTTGTAGCATCTGAAATCAATTGTTTCTTTCACTGTAAAACTGTTGCTACGTAAATTCACTTTGCAGCCTTCCAAATAGGCACATCTGTCAGACTTTGATGTTGTCAGTGTTTTGTTATGTGGGATTTTATTTTCATTAAGAGTGGAGTTTTTACCAAACAAGCATCTTAATCACCATCTCAGTTAAAAAAGTACATCTAAAGGTCATCTTACCTGAAGTCACCTTGGGGAATGTTTTAACTTAAAAGATGGCATGTAAGAACCCCAGCATCTACGACTGTAAAAATGTGACCAGTGTTCTTCACTCTCCGGGCCGTGGCAGAGAGAAGTTGTGATGTGCTTTGCTTTCATCCTTGGCTCTGCCTACACGGATAATTTAACCTGGTTTTAAACACTAGAAAAAAATGATTTAGGACACCTTCTGTGTATACATAAAACTCGAGTCCCACAGCTTGTACTCTGACCTTCCCCGTGCTCTCCAGCTCAGTGATCTGGCATGCCACATCATCCCATGGGAGCACGAGGAGGAGGAGAGTGCAGGGGAATCTCTTAGCAATGTTGTGATCATCAGAAAGTCAGTCCCTGCAGCCAAACTTATACCGGCGGACTCTTTGCCAGCTGTGTGGGCAGGCTTAGTGCCTAGTTCATGTGGTGTGGATGCAAATTTAGTGCATTTGAAAACCGAGCTAAGCCGGAGGGCTGTACAGTAAGCCCGTGGAGACCAGCTGTTGTGGCAGCGGATAAACGAGTGGGAAGGAAAAAACACTCTTTCCTTGTTTCTGAGAGAGAAGAATATCTCTGGGTTTTCTGCGCAGGGCCCCGCAGTGCGCGGAGCGGTGGGGCTGCATGTCAGGCTGCGGTTTGTGTCATGGGATCAAGGTAGGAGCGACTGTCTTGGCTACGGCCCTGAAAGGATGGAAAAAACCCCACGCCTGCCTTTCTTTCTTAGGGGTACCTAATACGAGTCCTCGGCTTTCAGACCAGCAGGCAAAGTGATAGCGAGAGGCTCCACCGCCACCGGAGGAGTGGCCGAGGGCTGCTTGGATATGGGAAGGGTTAAGCAGCCTGGACGAGGAATGAGCTGTGGTGTTTCTTCTCTGATTCAAAGAGGGAAAAATGTGCCCTCCCTCTCAGATGCTTCCCTCTGTCCAAAAAAGGCTAAATGGGCTCAGTGAAATACCAGCAGAGGCATTCCTCATAATCTCTGGAGTAACTGGATGTAAAAGCCTGGATTTAAAGGGATAGCTTGCAGCAAATTAAATGCGACTCTGAAAGGAATTCACCTTCTGCAGGAAAGCTGGCTGTGGTTTCCGTAATAAAGGACGAGCTGGGCGCTAGCTAGAGGAAGACGAGGCTGTGTGAGAGATGGATATTAACAAACACAGACGATCCATTAGTCATCACAGATTATTAAACACAGGAGGCCAGTTCGTCTTCTTTATTTTATTAGGGACAGCTTACACACACAGTAATAACCACAGGACTGGGCTGGGTTTGCAGCAGCTCCCAAGCACACAGGTTAATGGTATCGACCCTGATCCAAAACCCATTCATGTCAACAGGAGACTCTCCCCTGACTTTCAACGCACTTTGGAGCACAACCAAAGTGAGTTTAATAAGCTCTTTTAATATATCCTGTAATCCTTCTGCAGCCAAACAGACTGCGTTGTCTTTTCTGGGCCAGGATTACAGGCACTTACTACACCATTTGCTGGTGGTGGTCTGCCTGTTGTGAAACACACGTGAAGGCTGGTTTGCAAAAACACCTCCGTGCAGAGAAACCTACCTCTGCCCCATCACCTTCAAACCCCTACCCAGGCCCCTCTGCCACCCAGCAAGGAGTCACAGAGGCGATCTGAGGCCTGAATGATGAGAGAGGGGAATAAAATCTTTTAAAGAGAAAGGAAAAATAAGGAAGAAGGAGGAAGGGAGGCTGAGGATGATTGCCAGTGTCAATGTGACATGGAAAGGAAGGATCTCTGGCTGACAGGCACTGTGTTGTGGTCCTTCCTTCCTTCACACTTCCAGCCAGCTGGAGATGAGAACAGCATGGGGCACATCTTCACAGTGGGTGAATTGCTGCCTCTCCCTCCCATCTGGACCACAGCTGGAGAGAGGTCCATGCCACTCTGCTCGTTGCCCAAAAGCAGGATTTCAAGGAGGCTGGGCTATGAACAAGGCCACCCCTGTCCTGGGGGATGAGCAGGAAGGTCTCTGTAGGCCAAGGATCCTAGTCAGGCTGCTCATACCAGCTACTCTGGAAAAGAGTAGGGTGAGGTCTACCACACATCAGGCTTTGCTCTTGGACAGACACTGGACACGTGTCCCATCAGACTCCATGCCCCTGTGGGGGAGATGATGGCTTCTTTTCAGATCCCAGTTCTGCTCAAAGTGGAGTTTCCCACTCCCACAGGAGTGCTTGAGCTGCCAAAGAGGTCTTGGTTAGCCAGGGCATCCCTAGTGAGCATGGTTGAGACTGCGTGAAAAGTAAGGATTAGGGGAGAGAGTGGTGGAAGAAGGAAAACAATCGATATGGGGTTGGAGGAGGTGCTCTGGGACATGAAGAATGTTTTGGTTGCTTTGTTTGGGAGTTTCTTATTCCTCTTGGGCAGAATGACATTCTGGGTGTGTGGGATGTGGGAGACCAGGTTTGTTCATCCCTGAGGCCAGGGCTGACTTTGCTTGGACATTTATGTCTGAGAGAGAGCTCCCAGCTGGGTATTTTGAAGAGAGATGGCTGGGGGGGATGGTGTCCCCCTCCTTAGCCGATAACCTCCTTTGTGTGGTAAGGATTAAGCTCTTCACCTTGGTGGCTTCAGCAAATGCCAAGCCTGGGCAGCTCATTCTCCCTTGCAGTGCCTGGACAGAAATGTTGCAGTTTCTCAGCATCAAACCTGATCCAAAACCTGTTCATGTATGTTGGTGGCTTTTACCCTGCAAAACTTGGTCGCTTGTGCAGGAAGCCAAACCCAGGGCTGCCAAGCTGCATGTCCTTCCCCACTACCTGCTGGTAAAGCATAGCTTTTAGGGGTGTGTGATGGAGCAGAGTCTCCTTGCTGAAGAGTCCTTTTGGAGCATCTCACAAGGGTTGTAGTCCCTCGGTCACTTTGCAGATGCTTTGGGAGCAGAATGCACCCACCCAACATAGGGAGCGCTCTCTGTCCAGGCTCCTGCATGCTCACTAATTGGTCCTGACATCTTGAGGAGGACTTCGTGCGAGGCTGTCAGGAGTGGTTACTGATGCTTGGCAGCCCTTCCATGCTGGTGCTGTGTGAAGGCTGCAGGTCAGGTCCTTGCAGGAGGTGCAGCCAGGTGAGGGCTCTCAGGGCATTGGTGCCTGGTGGTTCCCTGAGCAGTTTCCCATCCGACTTGATGTGTTTATTGTGTGCATGGAATTTAATATATATGCAAGCTCATTTCTGAGGAGAGGTGTTAAAAGTTACTCCTCTGAGCAGTAGGGGTTGGCTTGACTTTTTATTACTGGGGACAGGAAAGAATTGTCACCAAAATCAAGTATTTTTTAATGTAAACTTGACTACCAAGTACTCACCTGGAGCAAGCTTAAAATATCTGAGAAACCACCCTCTCCCTTCCTTGCCTGGCTCTGAGTAGCATAGACCACCCTACAAAGTCTCCTAGATCATTCCTATTAGGTGAAGCCTTGCCCGGAGGTGGGAATACCCGCGTGGCTTTGCTGTGGAGCACAGCCAGCCCTGACAGGGTTATGAAGTTAAACAGGAGTGTGTTTAAGGGAGGGAAAGGATATTGTTCGCCTGGGCTTTTCCTTGCAAGGAAACGCTGTTCAAGAAGAGCCCTGGGAGAGACAGACGCCAGGACTCAGGGAGCAGGACGCAGTGACTTCCAGAAGCTGCAGATGGGGAAGGACTGCAGCAACGTTAATTTGGACCTGGGGCAAATTAAGGGCTCAGGGCTGGTCGGAGGGCATCGGGGGTGATTCAGCTGGCTGTTGTGCTCTCGAGCGCCTGCAACACATTGTAGTGCTGTTGAAGGAGCTTATTCAATGGCACATCCCAATTTGGTCTGCCTGAAACTATCCAGCTTGGATTTGCCAGATGTGTTTTCAGTGGACACTGTTCCCAGCTGGCTGAGATGGAGAGGCTAAGGGATCTTCAAGCAGGCTTGCTGGCACGCCTGCAGCTGGACATCCCCAGCCAGGGCCAGTGTCCCCAGGGCTCAGAGCAAACAGTGGAGCTGGGGAGGGGTGGTTGAACCAAGAGCCGCGCTGGGAGTCCCGGCCGGCCCGGCGGCTTCTCAGTGCTTCCTCCCCATTGTGCCTCGGCGATCAAGCGCATTGTGGGCTGCGTGGGCAGAGCATCCTACTGGGAGGAGGGAATTGCTGGCCCTTGTAAAGCAAAGGGAAGCCTGGTTTAAAATAGCTTCATCAGTGACACCCATTCTAGCCTGCATCCCTGCAAAATCAGCTAATTCAGTTAAGGGGGAAAAAAAAAAAACAAAGGAGGGGGAGTATGAAGGCCTGGTTCCCAGACCTGAGGGTCGGCAGAGGCACAGGGCTGTCCATGGTCGCTGGCTGGGCAGTGGAGAGGCAGTGCCCGGTGCTACTCCATGCCAGGCTGGCTGGGGGCTGAGCCAGAGTAGCGAGCATCTCTGGGATGCCCCAATGTGCCCAAGGTACCCATCCCCTTTGCAGAGGCTACCGGCCAGCCCCAGCAGGGGAGGGGAGCCTCTTCTCTCCACTTGTCAGCAGTAGCTGCAGGGCTTGGCCTTTTTTTTTTTTTTTTTTTTTTTTTTTTTTTAGGAATCTGACCCCTTCCCTTTATATCTTTGGAGCTTTTGGATTGGCATGGCTGAAATGTGCTGGCATACCCTTACATGAGAGGCCAAGCCATTTTGCACTGATTACGTCCGCTCATCCCTTCAGAACCTTCTGCTTGCTGGTCAAGACCACAGGATTTCCTTGGAGAGCAAAATGCATGTTGTTCAGCTCAGCACACATGTAGAAGCTGTAGCTGATCTGCTTGCTGTGACCAAGGAGGTTAATACTAAAATCTGTGATGCTTGTAAGAAGAACAGGACCCGTGGGTGAGTCCAGGCGAGATCATGGCACGATTAGCCAGCGTGTCAGACGAAAAAACATTTCTTTGTTGGAGAACGCCCACGATGTCTATGGAGACAGAAATGGGGTGCATTTGGCTTCAGCACAGGGCAGAGGTATGGGAAGCCTTTGTCAGCCTGTGCAGCACTGATGCTAATTTGCAAATCAGTCCTTGGTGCTTGCCCTGGGTTTAGACTCTCAGAAGGACATCGGGGTGACACTGGCTGAGGGTCTGCTGTCAGTGTGCCTTGAATAACCTGGAAGAGAAAGGGAGAGGAAAGGCAGAGTCAGGAAGACAAAAAATAAATGGAGAGGATGAATCTCCTGCCTGCATTGAGTCTTTTTTTCCTGTGCTGAAGTTATTTTTCTCTCAACTTGCAGACTTCTAAGCTGTTTGGCTTGTCTTACCCCTCACCCCCTGTTTTTTCTTCTTTCAGCTAAAAAGGCAATTACTAAGCGAAACCAGCCAGTTGGGATGTATTTAAGAGTGTGACTCAACCTTCGCAACAGCAAGTGCCCCGGGCTCCCAGCTGTTGAACTCGCACAGCTGGGCGCAGGTGAGGTGCTCAAGGGCTTTATGTTTTTGGCTCCAAGTCTCCTATTTCCCTCAATTTTAAATTGGCTGCTGCTCTTTGCTGCTGGTGCTAACTGGCCTTTTATAGGGAGTGTGTACCTGGGTCGCGGGCACGGGCAGGGTGAAGGAGTTGGGAGTGTCTTTCTCCAACCCATCTCATATCCCTGGCTCTGAGCAGGACCCTTTCCCCACTTTTTTCCTGCTTTTTATTTAAGTTTTATATTATTATGACTTAAGAGATGGTAGACTGAAATCATGATGTGTATCTCTAGCTCTCCTCCCTGTCTGCTAATGATACGCATCAAATCTCCTCAGGAGGCTTGTGTCTCCATTTACCCTTAGGGAACTGGGCTGTACTTTTCAAGGGTGCTAAAGAGAACCAACACCTTGATTCCTTGGGCGCTAGTAAAGCCTCTGATCCGTCAGCATCGCTTTGCTGCCAGCTCAGAGTCTCTAAAAAAGGAGGGACTCAGAATCACGAAAGTGCTTTAAAAACTTGAAAAAGTGCAGAGACCCACTTCTTGCAATTTTTTTGTCAGTGGGCAGAAGACTTTGTGTGTCTTGTATTTGTGCTGCTTTAGACAACAGCGGAGATTTCTTAGCAGTTCCAACTCTGAGTGCCAAGCCTTTGTGGGAGAAGCCCTCACTGCGAGAGTCGTGAATGTTGCAAGCTGGAAAATATCTTCCATTTTCCCTCTTTGGTCTTGTAAAAGGAAGCAGGTAGAAACCCTTGCTTTTTCTTTATGTCAAAAAGAGATTTGAAAGGGATCTGTGGCAGAAGATACAAACCTGAGGAAAGTTGCACATGACCCCTTCCACGTGGCTGCCCCATTCCCTGGAAGACCCGAGTCTTTTCCACAGTATTTCCTATTTGCATCTCTGGGAAAAAGCAATACTTGGAGGCACACGTTGTGGCTGTTGCAGCGGTTAGCAGGGCAGGTTTCCCCCTCTCGCCGGCGCTGGGCTGGCAGCCCCGCGTTGTGGCGATGACTCAGTGCCTGGCAGAGGCAGGGAGGGCAGGCGGCGGCCCCCAACCTGCGGCCGAACAGGCTCGGCTTTGTGCTGCCTGGCTTAAAAGGAGCTTTATGACTCCTCTCGGAACGGCGTGAGCCCCAGCTCCTGCACAGGCCCCTCTTTGTGGGGGGGGTGATGTGCTCCCGGGGTGGAGGTGAAGCGGGGCGGGAGGTGGGGAGCAGCCCTGCTGGCGGGGTCGCTCGAAGGGACCAAAACCGGGAGAGAGTGAGACCCGGGACGGGGAAGCAAGGCCCCGGGGATGCTATGCCAGGGGTCTGACTCAGCCCTGAGTGGACCGTGGTCCCTAAACGGCACTTCAGAGTCACCGGATGCATCGTTAGGCACCGAAGGCTGCAACTCTTGTAAGCCGGCGTCAGAGGTCCCAGAAATGATAGGGGAATACTTAGGAAAGCACACCTTGCTAAGAGTCTCCTAATTACATGTAAATATGCGAAAACTCGTCTCTGCAAGGGTTTTGTTCATGCTTCCGCTACTCGGTTTCACGTTAAAAAAACCTCCAAACCCTCTGCAGCTGCTTTCCCTCTCGGTTGCAGGGACAACTGTATGAACAATTGTTTTCACAGTTTGGGTCTCAAACCGAAATATCAGTTTTTGGTTTGCCTGAACTAACCGGTTTCTGAATTACTCTTTCTAGAGATGGTTTTTCACTCTTTTCTCACGCATTTACTTCTGCAGGTAAGAAGAACGGGAGATGTTCTCCCGTCTCTCCTCCCGATGCCTCCGTCCAGGTGGCACAGCTCACGCGTTTGCGCAAGGCGCCGTGTTGGGAAACCCAACAGCCAGCATGCCCCTCGCTGCCTCCCCCGTTGGCCGTGAGCATGTTAATCTCTCCTCAGCCTCACCAGGCAGACATCTGCTGCTGTTTTTCCAGACTGCGTCATGCCAGGGTGATAAAGCACAGGGGCTGCCTCTACAGCTAAGCTGCCTCTTAAGACCACCTAAGACCTAAGCCCGCCACCACAGGGGTGCTACAGAGGTAGCAAACGCTGAGACCCACTGGGCAGCCTGTGTTACACAGTGCCAGAGTGTCCCTGGGGCGGGGAGTAACTCCACATTGACGCTGATTGACTCTTTGTCTTCCTCAAGGGCTGGATGGCATCATGCTGGGGTGATACCCGCCTGTTGATGGGGCTTATTGCAACATATGTGCTGGAGATGTGCCTTCTGCAGCTTTTGTCTGATTTTGCTTGAATTCCGCTAAGCTCCACAACAACTCCCAGGCAAGGAGCTAGAATACAAGATTTTTGAAATGCTGTTTGCAACTGGCCTGCTCCCCTTGCTGCATTACTCCAGTTTTAGTCCTCCATCACTTCTGCCTTGTAACCTCAGGAACTGCAGTGCATTTGCATGGCAGAAAGCCTGGAGTGACACAAGATGAACCTGGCCTTAAACATGTGTAGAAAAAGCTGAGACTGGGTAATTTGCCTTCTAGGTATGCCACTGAGCCCGAAGACGGGGCTGCCAGATGCTATGGCAATACTTGTGTGATAATAACACTGCTTATAGCAGTCGTGCTGAGGTCTGCCAGCACCGCGCTGGTGCCCAGGGGGGAGTGGGAAGCACTGGTGATCTACAGGTTGAAATACTCCTGCGTACAGATCCTGAGCTTGAGCCAGGTTTCACATCCACCCTGCAGCTGGGTAAGGCAGTAGTGGTAACACGGACCCAGGATGGATCTGCAACAACACTCTGAGCCAGTGTCTGCGTGGTGTCCCAGACCCCCAACTTCAAGCGTGAGCTGCTTTGCATGCTTAGATCAGAGCTCGTGTCTGCGCTCATGGGCTGGCTTGGATGCTCACGTACATCTCCAGCTCCCAGTCACATAGGTCCTGTCCCAGTCCATAAGTCCCTTCCTTAAAACCAAGCATTTTGCTCAGAGGAAGTATGAATAATAAAGATAATCCTGATATGACTTCAGAGAGAAAACCATATGCGGGACTCCTGGAGAAGGTAACAAACCGCTGTGTGAACAGCTGCATCTGCCTGTCTTTCAGTTGCCACTGCATCCTGGATAAGAGCAATTTGTGGGCGTATTAGGACGATTGGGGTATCCAGCAGCAGAGGAGGGTCAGGACAGGCAGACAGTGCCAGCAGAGGTGGCTGCTGAGGTCTCGGCACAGTGGCTTGATTACCCTGGTGGTGGCTCTGTACGTACACCGGCAGCTCCAGGGGCATTTTCAGGCCCCAAATCACAACATCTGACTCTGAGGGCCAGCTCTTGCACCAGGAGAGGTAGGTGCAGAACTCGTCATGCTGCCGGACTCGCAGCAGCGTGGGAGCTGGTACCCATCCAGGAGGCAATGTGCAAGTGCGCTTGCGGTCACACGGCTGGACCTGGCACCCACACTGTTCCCAAACTGCTACGTTCCCAAATTTGCACATCCTGAGCCTTTTCAGGAGCAAGTGCAGTGCTTAGGTGTGCAGGAACAAAACCATACAGGGTTCTCCCCTTCTTTAAGGCTTACCTGCATAACCTTCCTTGGAGCTGCACCAAGAGCACCAAGCTTATCGAGCTTTGTTTGGACCATCCAGTATATACAGGCTATAACATACACTAGAAATCCTGGGACTTCTTTCTGTCTCAGGTTGCTTAGTCCTGGTGTTTCTGGACTGGACAGGATCCGTAACCAAAGGGTTTGTCCCAAACCCAGGTGGGAGGCACCAGCCCCGGAGTGCTCGAGGCCAGCAGGATGGGGCCACATCCATTTGCAGGTCCGGAAATCCCGGTGTTGGACCACCCCTTGGCATTTTTGAGAGGATTTTTAGAGAAATAGGTATTATCTGTGGGCCTCTGCCCAGAAACCCATGCAGCTGTAGGGCTGCGAGGAACCGGAGTACGTGAATGCTGCAGGAGAGCACGGTGCTATTTTTTAAATGACCCCTTCATGGCAGACTATAAGCTAAGACTTAAAGTGAAAAAAAGTATGAGTAAACATGCCTCTTTAAAGTGGGAAATAGCTCACTGGCAGTCATATAGGGACACTAAAGCCGGGCTGACAGGTAAATTAATGCAACTACTAGCCACTTTTTTAGTTCTTGAAAGTGGCAGGGCATATTTTTAGCACCAGGATTTCAGGTGGTTTAGGTCTAAACCCAATTCAAAGACTGAAAGTCAAGCCTGCTTTGCTGAGCCCTGCGGCTGTGCTTGGGCAGCCAGGCATTAAAAAAAGAAAAAGCCACGTAGCTGGAGAATTCAAGCAAAACCTGTTGTAGACCTTGTTCACTCGGAAGATGAGGCAGGGCCTCAAAAATGGTTAATGGGGCATTTTTCTGCTCTTGCACCTCTGTGTGGAAGAGGGTTTGGGGGAATTTAATGAGAATAAATGCCCAGCTGCTGCAGCAAGGATCACAGCTCACCGGGACAAGTACCATCTTGTGGCTCTTGATTTAGGTGGTACATGGAGTCTGGGTGACGAAAGCTGAGCTCTTGGGAAAGGAAGATAGTTTTAATCTGGCACCGTGAAGCAGCTTGCCTTTGCCAAGTTATTTGGGGGAAATAACTGACTTTTGGGTAAGACAGAGATTTGTGAGATCTGTCTTACAGGTTCCTCTTTCTGAGGAGCAGCGTTGGGGCTCATCGCTGTCGGTGGCACAGATCTCAGTTAAACTAATCCTGTAAAAACACTGCAATATCTTCTTAATTCCTTTTAAACCAGACTTTCCTTGGGATAGCTGCAGCAGAGCCCTGAATCCACGCTGGCTGGATGAACTGTGCTGAGATGCTGGGTAGGGAGCTGGAAGGGCTGGTGGGTCTCATGCTCTCCTGCCATGCTGTGACTGGGCAGTGAATCTGGCTGGAGAGCCTTTGGGATGGCCAGGCTTATTTTTCTGTAGGAAAATTTACAGGGGTTGGGGAAAGCAACCCTAAAATTTCTTCCCTCTCCTAGCTTTCCACAAAACTCCCGGCAGAGCAAGCAGTCACTTGGGGCATACACAGGTGGTCCACCCAGGTTTGCTGAGTCAGGAGACAAGATGTAAATATCTTGCTAGGTCCCAGGTTTCAGTAAAACACTTTCTTCTTCTTCTTCTTCATGTCATGAAGAACATTCCCCTCAGGTGAGAGCACTATACTATGCAATTTGCAGACTTCCTGCAAGGAAATTGAGAGGGGAGGAAAATCCCTCAGTTTCACAGGTCTGTCCTGATGGAGCAAAAGGTCTACACCCAAAGTGATGATATTCCTGCATCGGGACCCAAGGCTGCTGGTTTTCCTTGGAGCTGGGCTGGAAGAAATCCCGCAAGACTTGGAAGGAGACAGGGAAGGAAGAGATGGAGAGAGACAGAGAGCTGGGTACCAGGAGAGGCTGTTTGAGATGCTGAACAGGCTATCGAGCATGTAAAAATCATGTTTTCTGGCATCCTGTACAAACCTCCCATTGTTTTACAGGGAAAATATCCACAGTTTATCAACAACACCAGTTTAAGTACAACCCTGAGACTGCTTTGGTCTTTTGTACTCCTGTGAGCAGTGTCTCATGCATCCTGAGGGAAAAGTCACACAGTCATAGAGCAGGTCCATGAAAGCAAGGACGTCATCCCAGGAGCAAGCTCATGTCATGCTGCCATACGGACCAGGGATTTCACCCAAAGTCTCGGTCCTGAGTCTCTCACTCAGCTGGTTCCCCTGCTTTGCTGCGAGAGTGCTAGTCAGAAGATGGGTTTGCCCCTCAATGTCCTTCAGATGCTCTAAGGAGTTGGGTGAGCCTGGTCAGGCTGGGAAGGAGGGTTGTAAGGAACGTGGCCAGGCAGGTGGCCATCCCCAGAGCGGGTGAGATGTAGGTCAGATGATCCCAGGAGAAGCTGGGCTGTGGAGGAAAGGTCACCTGGAGAAGCCCAGGAGGAATGTGGCTCCTCCACCTACGGAAAAGAGAGACGATAGCAGTATTTGAGGTAAACACTTTGTCTCCAGCTAATTTATGCCGCTGATTCCCGCTCGCTGAGCCTAGACGGGCCTTTCAGGGAAAATCTAAACATTAACAAAGCAAGCGGTGTGCACACAGCGGGGCAGCTCAAACACAGCGTGGGTGGTATGCTGAAGGGCATTCACACACAGGCACGGCGGAGGGGGGTCCTCCCCGATGCTGGAGGTGCAGTGTTCAAGGCTCCCTTGTATCAACTCATCAAATATTTGTTTGCATCTGTGACCTTCAGACTTTCCCATCATGGGGGTGATTTTGGCTGCAGGTGTGCTGGCAGCCACTTTGAATGTCAGCATGGTCATGTGAGCAGGACAGAATGGATGAGCTCCTTGTGGGCAACGTTCCTCTCGGAGGGTTTTATTCCAGCCGTACCCCATGCCAGGCCCTGATAAAACTCACCCTGTGCCAGGGGCAAGGGTCTCACCAGCACTCTTTTTTTTCAGAAAGTTTTTCCTGAGCAAAGGTGATGCCAGGGGAACCTCCGCACCTACATGATCCAGTCTTGGCCATCCCTATTGCCAGCTGGTGGAAATCACTGCCACTCTTCACATCAGTGAGGAGCAGTGATTTATCCCTGCTGGGGACCCCCTCTTTCTCCAAGCAAGCAGAGGGCAGACTCTCCTTACTGATGCAATATGGTGGCCAAAGTCCTCTTTGTCAGTTTGGTGCAACAAAAGCACAAACCCTCTCATGATGCTTTATGGGCAGGTGAACACCTCTATTCCCTTCAGATATCTTGCTTGCCCCTGAGGGAGAATTTGGGGTAAGCAGGACGGAGCTATTACAGTAAAGGTCCTCTCACTGACACCTAGGAAAAAGGCATCCTTTCTCCTGAAAGATATCTTCCCTTCACATGGATTTTTGTGCTTTTAGAAGCTGAGCTCCTGACTTTCACACCTCAGGGACATGGCCCCACTATGCACAGGTAGTGGTGAGGTACAGGACAGGCTTTTCTCAGCAGTGGCTTCCCTTAGGAGTTGACTGATTCTCAGTATGAGTGTGCCTGCTTCCTTTAGCGTTTACCAATTATTACTAATTATGGCAGTATTCCCTGCTGCTACAGATATTTGGGCAGAACCATTTCTGTACTTTTCATTAGCTAAATACTGCATTGCTAACTAGACTATTTTCTTTTTTTTTTTTTTTTCTGTGTTTCTGAGGAAGCTTCCTAGACCTCTCTTCTTCCTAGCTTGGAACTCCCTTCCCCTACCTGGCTCGCTCTTGCCCCTGGGCAGGGTGCCCCAGCTCTCTTGCAGGGTGGCCTTGCTTGCAGGCTTATTTGAACGCGGTCACATCTTTCTTGGCCACTCTGGGTTTGCCTGCTCCTTTGTAGCACAGAAAGGGAACGAGCTCAGCAGCTGGTGATGGCTGCGGCTACCGGGAGTGATGTGGTTCTTGTTTCTACTCCTGTTTCCTCTTTCCAGCAAGGCAAACTGCTATAACTGGGCTGTCAGTCACTATGGGAAGAGGCCAGGATTTGGGCTGGCTGTGTGATCGTATGAAGGCTCTTGCTCTATGTGCCAATCCCTCATGTACTCATCCCACCAGTAACAGTGCTACAAATCTCTGGTAGTCAAGACTTTTGGGAGTGTTGACCAGAATTCAGCTGGTTTTGTGCTCTGCTGTTGAAGTGCTCACAACCCTGGAGGGTGCATCTTTTCCCCAGGACTTATGTTTAATATAGCAACTGGGCAGAGAAATGGGCAGCGATGCACTGCAGTGTTTTCTGGTATACCCACATGAACAAGGGTCTGTGCTGGGCACAGGCTGGACATGAATCTGAAGAACCTGTGACAGGACCTTTGGATGTGATTTGTTTGGGCAATGGCTTAAATGACACATTTTGACACAGCAATGTACAGTCAACAGACAAGTACTTCATATTTGAAAATGCAGCTCTTCTCCCTCTCCAACTCCCCTTCTTAAGCTACATGCTGCTGCTTGACATCAGTCACTCCCTCCTGGGCAGGAAGGAAAAAAGCAGCTCTTGCCCTAAGGGAAGCTGCTGCCAGTAATTGAAGCAGGTCCCTGGCTAGTGCAAGCATCTTACCAAAAGATTTACAAAAATATTTCTTATTTTAATATGTTATGCCTTTTAGGAGTTGCATGGTTCCTCCTCTTTCCAGGTGGCTGGGTTCCTCTGGATGACCACATCTTCCATGAGGTGCTTTGCTTTTATCTCCGGAGAAGGTGCAACACTACCATGAAGTCGCCCATAGGAGTCCATCCTGGGAGACGAGGTCTCTCTGTGGAGAACAGGGATAAGTGAGCATCAGATTATGTATCCTGTAAGTCACTGTTGCAGTATGTTTTGAATCCACCTGCTTTGGAGCGTTAGCAAAAATAGATTTGGGGAATTCCCTTTTCCCAACGTAAACCTCTTGAAACTCTCTACAAAGTGACAATTTTTATGAAAACATAGGCAGAAAAGTAAGTTGGATATAAAAAAAAAAAATCACCTTTTCTAGTCCTGCTAGCAGATTTGGATGGTTCCTGTGGGTTATAGAGTGTACCCCATTAGGAGCCACTCATGGCAAGTTTTGTCTGATAAAGGACAATGCGAACTTCACATCCTGTGGACCATGTTGGGCTAAGGGTCCAGCTGACCTCTGACTGTGCCCCTCCATGTTTCACAGGAGTGCCCCTGAAAGACAGGAGGAAGAAGGCGGGCTGGGAAACAGCTATCTGGAAGTTAGTTGCTGGAAAGTGGCATTTGTGAGGAGCAGGGCCACTCACCATCTCGGTGATCCATCATCAGCTCTTGCTTCATCTTCCCATTCTCCATCAAGTAGGGTGTTGCTTTCTGTCTTGTGCACCCAAAACCACTGGGCAGTGCTATCGGTGTAACGCAGGTTGGCTGCAGAGGTTGCAGCTGGATGGACTTGTCTCTACGACATCCCAAAATCTTGTACCTCCATGGCTGTGTTGCCATTCCCCTTGGGTCTCCTGCCTGGAGGTTTGTGGCACGTGCTGACTGATGTGGCCAGGCTGTGGCAGGAGCATGAGCCTGTCCTCCAGCATGGTGGGGTCCATGCTGAGCTTGAGCCTTGTCTTCTGCCACATCTGCAGGTCCGCACTGCTCTCATTCAGCTTTGAAACCATTTTAATTCAGGACATACCATGTGGGGCTTCACTTTCAGTACCAGCATCGCAGTTTCTGGTATTGTGTCAGCCTGTGAGCTGAAAGCCAAGACAAAAATGAACTTGGTAGTGTTTAGAGAGGTGTTTGGGTAAGTTGTTGTGGCTGCAAAGAAGGATGGCGTGCAAGTCTGACCCCACACAGATGGGAGTCCACACACACACTGATGCCAGGGATGGGTCAAGCGTTTACCCCTCTGGAAAGCTAGGAAGGGCTTTAAGTTCAGCCTTTCAAAATACCACTGTGCCAGCCAAAAGTCTCCACATGTTGGAAAGGCAAATAAAACGGAGCACCAGGGAGCAGGCAGAACTGGCCTTTTATTGCCAGCTCTTCTTGGCTAATCGGTGAGGAGGAGAGGATGTTTCCCTCAGATGTACTTTACATATCCCTCTCTCATGTTTTTTTTTTCCAGTAGGAAATTGTGAGCGCATGAGTTAAGCAGAGCCCTGGGGAACGGGACTCTCCGGAGCGGTGTGTGGCTGGTGGGGTGCGAAGCTGGTGGCCGGGGTAGAACGTGCACGTACTCACCATGCACTTGGCATCGCTCGGCTGCTTCACCAAATTCCTTCCCTTCCCCTCAACCCAGACTGTGTCTCCCCAGCTCCCACTGCTGCAGGCAGGTTAGGAGTAATGCCATCGCAGTGCCGTGAGCCGGGGAAGGTCCTGCCTCTGAAAGCAGTTCCTGCTCCCTCTCTCTGCTCAGTATTGACTTGTTTTTTAAGCTGGATCCATTCCCTGATCAGGCTGTCCCCCCCCAGTCAGGGACAGGGTGAGCCACGGCAGGTGGCCGGGAGCGGGGAAGGGGTGTGCTGCCCATGGCTGCGGGAAGCCAGGCAGCACAGGAGCGCCTGATAAGTTCACTACCAAAAGCACTGCCAGAATCAGGCAGGGAGAGGCAATAACTCTCCTCCAGTTGGCTGTTGTGGCTGGAAAAGGTGGACGAGATTTGGGCCCCACGAGTCTTTGCACTCTCTCCTGCATCCCGAGGCCATCCTGGTTGCAGCTGCCCTGCTCTGTCCATCATGGCTACGGCAGCAGGAGCTGGTCCAAGCCGTCCATGAGGGAAGGAGGTGGTGTCTCTCACCCCTGGCATGAGCCCCTAAAAATCTCTTGGGAAAATCAGCACCAAAAGTACTGACCAATGCTCCCCAAGCAGCAGAGGCTCCTGGAGCTGGCACGGCTGCTGTTGCATACCCTGGATGTCCGTGGGAGCCAGAAAAGCCTGCAGCATCAGAGGGACAGGCCCTTGTTAATATGCCCCAATGACATGCTGCCCTGTGTTGAACCCGAGAGCGTGTGCTGGCTAACGCACGTCAGCACGGAGACCTTCCAGGCTGGCCGGGAAAGCCCCAGGAGATGCAGAGATTGCAAGATCTGTGCTGGAAAAATAAATGAGTGTACCTTCCTGTAACGATTCGGTCTGCAGTGCACTCCTACACGGCACTTCTCCCCTGCAGCTTCTGCCCAGGATGTTAACGCTGAGAGATACCTTGTGTTATTTACTCAACTCTCTGCCAACATCGCTGGAAGGAGCAAGGGTGCGAATGAAGCCTGTGCTCGCTCTCTGCAAGACTGGCAGCTTCAGCCGTGATAACTCAGCTGCTGGAGAAAACAAACCTCCCTGGCTGGGGCCGGAGGGGACGCAGCCTCTGCTGCTTCAGAGGTTTTTAACAGCAGTTTCCAGCTGCTGTGGGACAGGTCCTCCATTCGGATCAGCTTTCCAAAGAGGGAAATGTGAAGGGTCCTGCGTCTGCCCACGTGCCTGGACAGCAGCGAGTACGATGGGACCTCCTCCTTGTTACAGGTCTGGCTGCAGAACAGCTAATCCATTATTATTAATGACAATCAGAACAGACGTGACGTAATTTAAACCACTAGGCTTCTATGAAAGGATTACTCTTAGGTGTTGAGCTGCCCAAGGATGGGGGAAAGCATTATTTTATATACAGGAGAAGCATGCTATAGGAAAGAGGAAATAACTACAAGAAAACAGAGCAGACCAGGTCTTCCTCTGATGATCTGGTGGATGAGCAGAAGCACATCAGCTTACAGAGTGGCAGAGATGTAGCGGCAGGCGGTCTGACCCAAGGCCTTTCAGCAGCTACTGCTGCGGCTCCCTGAAACACTGTAAGGAGCTGGAAACCTTTGTCTTTCAAGCAGGAATGTGCCTAAAAAAGCAAGCCTTGGAAACTACGCAGTTTTGTTCCTTCCCTCTCCCGTTAAAGCTGCCATCCAGCCCTCACTGGAAGGGGAGGCACGCAGGGGCTTTGCAGGAAAACCTGACTCTCTGCGTGGATGCTTTAGCTGGCAGCCAGACTCTTCCTGGGAACGCAGGGTCCAGTTTGATGAAGGAGAGGATTTCTGACTAAAGAGGGTGAGTGCATGCCTGCTACAGAGCTGAGAGTGTGGTGATTACAGCTCTTCCTTATGAATGCAAGAGCTCAAAAGCCTGGCCTGATGGAGCCAGGCTTGAGACTTGAATCCTTGCCACCCGCTTCCCAAGGTATGGGTTGCTTTAACCCTCTGGGGTCAAGTTGCTTTGGTGTGGGGATGGTTTCTTTTGCTTTTCATTTTAAACACTTTTGAGACAGGGGGTGACAGCACTCCCTTCCTGTCTCTGCAGGGCATTTGCACTCACTGGGATCATGTGCTGCAGAGTACTAAAGCTTTCACTCAATGAGAAGTGCTCTGCACAGGTCCTCATCTTCATACAGAGGGAGCCCAAGACTCTTCCGTGCAGGTACAGGGACAGTCGAAGCTGCAAACCTGAAAATCTAAGCTGCATCTAGAGCTGGTTACAGTAGCAAACATGAGCCTGAAAATCTGGAGGCGATGCCATGCTCAGCTCTTCTGGCAAACAGTTGTAGTAATCTCCTTCAGGGTAAAAAGGGATGGGGCCCTTTGGTCTTGGCCTCCAGAGAAAAGTTCTGGCATGCACCTGACCTGAGCCACTGCTGAGATGGGAGACGCACAGTGGCCTTACTGACACCTGTCTGTGTTGATGGAGAGCTGTCTTTGACGAGGGAATAGTGAACCAAGCCTGAGAGGTGGCTGCTCTGGCCAGGTGTTCATCTGTCCTCTAACAGAGATGGCTCTCTATTTCTTCTGGGCCATTTTCTTTAGTTCTAGGTGGTCGTCTTCCATTTCTCTCCCTGGTTCTGTCTGCATCAATGTAGTTGGAACTTAACTTGCCACTATCAAACATCAGAAAAAGTTGCTTTGCTTTGGCCAGAGTACTAGGCTAGCTCTGTGCCTTGACCAGCATGCTGCTAGTCCTTGAACAAAAACCCCAAGAGACAGCTTGGGAAAATAATCCTTCCAGCCCTTCCTCTAGTGAAAGCTGGGCATCTCTAGCTCTGGGAATGGGCAAGATGCGACATACCTCTGTAATGCTGGTGGCCCTTGGGCTTGTGTGTGCCTACCCTCCCTGGCAGAGTCACAAACTCCACTTGTGTGAATGGAGAAGACAATAGGAAGATCAGCTGTAACATTGACAAATGCCAGAAGATCATACTGCGCCTCAGTAGAGAAGAAGAAAGAAACCACCCCAGAGTCACTTAGCTCAAATGAGAAGAAAGTCTGAGCACTATGCCCTTCAGGCTGACTCTTGGAGGAGGTTTTGTGCTGGGGCGAAGGATGGCACAGAGATGCGTTTCACTTTATGCACGTAACCACCATCTTCTGCAAAGCAGACCTCACCAGACTAAGGATGATCTGATCTGCTGCCTTTGATTTGGTGAGAAGTAAACCGTGGTGGGGAAAACACTAGGGAAAGAGTCACGTGAGTTTGCAGCAGGGGATGTCCCCTTGAAACAGCTGTAACCCACATCCTCTCCACGTTAGCAGTCAAGAGTGGCTACCCCCAGCCAGGGCACTGCATCTGCCAGGGCTTTCCCTGCTGCCAGCCAAGTGATAGTTTCCATGATGGGCAAATGTGGGCAAGCAGGAAGAGACTGGATCTGCTGTGAGGTAAAAACGTATGCACCTGACCCACCATGTGGTTTTCCTGTGTGGCACCTGGTGAGGAAAATAACGAAGGGATGTTCTTCTGGAGTCAGGGGCTAAGTCTGCATCATTGGCAGAACCCAGCCTAGACCTTCACGCTGTTGCACAAAGATGTGGCCTAAGCCTAAACCCTTCCAGGAGGGAGAGAAGAGGGCATGGTCCATCCCCTGTAAGATGTCCACAGAGGTCATGCCACAGCAGTGGGGTGCATTGCACTGCTGGCAGCATTCCTAAACAGAGCTGATTTTTGGTGTCGGCTCTGGACCCGCGCTGTTGCTGGCATTGTGGGTGGGAAGCACGTGGGTTGCAAACTACCGCCTGCCTCATTCACTGAGGACGTGACCTCCAGGGAGCCGAGGGCAGGCACGGAAAACCTGAAATGTTTCTGCCTTGAAGCAGGCTGTATCATCCAGCCTTAACTTTTTTCCTTGCCCACAGGCAGACGCCATCCACGGGTCTCATGGGTGGCAAAGCTGCGCAGCCCTGCAGCGCCGGGTGCCCTTGCAGCTGCGCTGCCTCCCAGTTGCTTCCAGCAAATCATCCACCAAACCCCTCGAGGCTCATGTCCCCTGCAACAAGGACCCATCCCACATGGTTGTGCCAGTCCGATGTGCCAGGTCTCCATGGATCTGTGCCTTGAGATGGCTTCTCTGATGTCTAATGATGGTTCAGCTCATGCTCCAGCCTCTCCATGGGGAGGGAGGGCTTCGTAGGAGCTCTTCTGCAGCTCTTTCCTGCCCTCAGAAAACTCATGGGAACTTACTGTCTTCAGAAGCTCTTGCCCTCTATCAAATATGTTTTAAAGGGCTCAGTTAAAATGTTAAAAGAGGGGGGATGATGAGCAGATGCAGCTCTTGCTTAAATTTTATGGCCTTAAGAAACCATATTAAAACCATGTTAAAAAAAAAATGTTGTTTCCAGGAAAAGTTTTCCAAAGTCTCAACTTGATTTCCTTTCCAGCGTCATGAAAGCCACTCTTTGATAAATATTGTAATTAAAAACCCCACAGTCTTATTTTTGCTCCAATTCATTTTAATGTTATAAATTCAGTGGGGGAAGGGAGCGCTTAGAAATAAAATGTCTGTATTTTCTCATGTAAACATATCATTCCTAGGAAGACACTTTTTTCTTTGACAAGGGTCTTTCTGTTGGAAAACGGTTGCTTAGCTTTGCCCTGACAGCCCATGGATAGTAAAACTTGTCAGCGTGAGTGAGAAACGGAGTGGCCCGGCTGGAGTGGGGTAACTTTCGTATTAACAGGGCAGTCGTCCCTCTGACTCCACGGCGGTGGTGCCAAGCGACCCCCCCACTCCCCATGATCCCCCCTCAAGCTCTAATGCAGCTGCTGACTTGCAGCACATTTCTTTTCCTAGATGTCACCTTGGGTTTTTCTCCCCCCCCCCGCCTCTCTGGATTTCTAGGATGCTTGAACTCATTTCTGACTGCGGTATTGCTGATGTGGATGGGCTGGGCTGCATTTTTAGGATCTGATTCAAAGCCCACTGAAAGCAGGAGCAATTTGCTGTTGATGTCAGTGGTCTCTGGAGCAGGCACTGTGCAACTGGTATTTTTTTTACCCAGACAATTGCAGTTAAAGGGAGCGAAGAAAAAAACCCCACATTTTATTTTAAAAGTAAAGCGCTCAGGCCAGGTCCGAAACAAGTATTCTGCTTAAACTAGGGTATTGCAACCGACCCCCCAAAGCAGAGAGTGATACTGAATTGCTCACCCCTTGGGAAAATTGAGGCTGTCCTCTTTAAAAGAGAGGTTTTACTCTGTCTCTTTGGATTTTGTGTTCTAAACAAATGAAGGGCTTTATGAAGAGAAGGGAGGAAAAAGAAAAACCCAATGACCTTATGGTGAGCACATCAGGAATCTGCAATACATCCAGCCGATCGCAAACCTCTGTAAGGTCTGGCCGTGTCAGCATTGCCTGAGCCCGTGGACGAGAGCACAGCACAACCCATACTGTCCACCGCAGTGAGCAGTAGCCAAAATTGTATCTCCAAGAGGGGGCTTACAGAAATTGCCACGTTTATCAGCTGGGAGTGTTCCTGGGAAGAGGAAGGGTTGTTGAAATTACTTTTTTGAGTAATTTCAATATTCATAGAGGCAGTTGCTCCAACGGAGGTGTTTGTGCACCATGCACAGTGCATGCAGGCTGGTGCATGCCACCAGAGACCGGGTTCAGCGGAGAAAATTGTGGGCAACATAGGCTGGACCAGTGAAACTCTCCAAAGAACGTTTCTACTGACAGACCCAAATTTCTGCTTTGCAGGTGGATTAGAGGGGGAAGTTAAGCCGCCAGCTGAACCTCATTCGCCATGTGGCTGTGGAAAATCTGACAGTAAGATCCCCCCTAAAGATGAGCAGTTATTATTTGGACAATCTGATATCTGCCTGCTAGCAACAGGCGAGGTTGGAGGAGAGATGCAGCATTTTGGGATGGCTGAAGCTGGGGTGACTCCCCAGGCAGAGAAGGACAGATCCAGCATGGCAAAGGGTGCAGCTCTGCGGATGTGGATGGGGCACTGGGGTCCCACCTCAGCTCACGACCTGACTCAACAGATACACTATTATCTTGGAGGGTGGATGACGTGAAACAATTTACTGTCATCAAACGTTGGCATTCGACGCAGTTGAGTCAGGGCCAGCAGGCTTAAAAAACTGGCGGATTGGTTAAATGTTTTTGGAAGAGGGGAAATGTTGAGTCTTCCCCTTTGCCTGCTGGATCATGGACCTCTGGACGGTGGCCAGCTTGCATGCAATGCTCTTCCCAGCAAGCATGAGGCAAAGCTGGTTGGCAGAGCGTGTGATCAGAGCTTGGTTGGGTCTGCAAAGAGCTGACTTTTGCTACCTCTTGCAGATGCCTCTGGGTCCATCTTTGCTTGGGAAGCTGGTACCTGCAGGAGGCTGGGGGCTTCCACCCCGTGATGGGTGCAGGGTGATGGGAGTGCATCTTCTTCAGTCTGGCAAGTGGCTGGCTGCTCCTGTCCTGTGTCCTCTCCATGCCGTGGGATGCTGGTCTGGCTAGGTGACCTGTGGATCCCACGCCCTGGGTCTGAGCGCCGTGAGGTTACATGGAAATTCGACGCTTTTGAGGCTGCTCAGTTTTTGTTTGCTGCCTTTCGAAATCTTCAAATATCCTTGTAACTACAGGAGGCTCAAGGAGAAACACCAAATGCTCAGTCTCGTGACAAAGCCGCAGACACCAGAGAGCTGCCAGGAGAGCAGGACCCAGTAGCAGTTAGTGAGTAAAAAAATGTATGTATAGGTAGCTGTCGGTACAAACTCCCAGCGTGGGGGCCAAGCTGCAAGTTGAGGAGCTGCCAGGGAAGGTGTGTGAGATTTGGGTGGCTATTTAATTGGGCAGAATTACAGAGTCATTGGGACTGGATCACTTATTTGACTTTCCTTGGGCTTCATCCAAAGCCTGCTAAAAGCTAACATGATTTTCTTTTCCACTGACTTCCATGAGCTTTGGATCAGGATCTTTGTGCCTACAGGGTTATCTCAATTTCCTGGAACTCGTTCACTGTTTGAATTAGCTAAGTGTATTTAGTGCCATACTGCTTTTTTATTTAACTCCTGCCGTTTGATTGCAAAAAGTTCCCGGCAGCTGCTGGTTACGGGAGAGGCGTTGCTCTCTCAAAATCGGCCGTGCACATCCCTGGGTGTCCCCTTCTCCAGCTGGCCCTGTGTAACCCTTAAAACATCACAAGATCCACTATGAGCTTGCCTCTTGCAAACCATTCAGAGCAGCTAAAGAAGATTCAAGCGTGTCAGGCAGAATAATAATAATAATAAATAATTATTATTATGCCTCAGACACTCTTTTGCAAAGGCATGGGCTCCCCAGAAGCCATGTTTGCTCTGAGTTTATTACCTGTTTATTTACTCGGTTGCAGTCAGGCACGGTACCAGTCGGAGCCTCCCCAGCGCTGCCCGCGCCTGTAATTGCCCCTTGATCTCCACGTGAGCCTTGCCTCTTCCTGCCTAATGGGCAGCATTCCTCCAGGGAAGACGGGAACACCGCCGGAGCACAAAACTCCCTGTTCCTGAACAGCAGCATGAGTAGGGCAGAACATTTAAGTAGCTGGATTAATGAATGTGGCTACATCAATCCACTCAATTAATAAACTAGCATGGGTAAATCAAATGTTCCGATTGGCTCGGCTAGGATTTATTTGAATTACCGCAGGATGGCGCAGGTACATTTTGGGGTGACAGTGTATTTTTTCTAGTTGAGCAGGGAGGAAGCGTAGACTTGCGGTCACAAACCTGCGCTTGGGGCTGGGAGACGGGGGGTTCGTGCCGGGCTCTCCTGTGACCTTGTGTACAGCTTGGTACTGTGGTTTTCAGCGGCAGTGCAGGCACGGAGACCTGTCTGTTGTCCGCTTGGACTCACAGCTTTTTGATCAGGTAGGGGTGGAAAGCCATTTGATGAGCAACAATGATCTGAGTTTGCACAGCACAAGTTCTTCCCTCCTTTTTCTTGTACTAACATAATACTAATAAATGCAGAAGATTTCTAGTAAAAGCCCTGGCTGCAAGTGTTTAGCACCTTCTGAAGAACAACGTGGCCTGACATTTAAAAATAGAGGAACAAAGTGAGGGGGTGGTTTGGAGAGTAGCGGCTGTGGAGGAGGAGGGCTGAGCTGCCGCATTGCCCATGGGTCCTCCTCCGTGGAGCCCCAGCAGATGATGGAGAGCCACCAGCAGAGACAGTCCACCCCACTGCATCTCCCAGGAGGTGGGTGGTTGTGTTACCTCCAACCCCTCACCCAGGAGAGCAGGTGCTGATGGTTGAGCAAGGCTTTGATGATCCTGCCTGAATTGCTACCAGAGTGCATTTAATCCCAAAGCTTTTGCTCTGCTCTTTGGAACAAAGTGCCCTCCATAATATCTACAGACTTGCGAACAAGTGTGTAACTTGCTCTTCCACTTGAACTAGGGCAGGTCGACAGGTATCTCTTAGCAGTTTTTAAAGTATTAACGGAAATCTGACTCTTTTAGGAAAATGCCTCTCATCCAGGAGCCAAGATAGTCCTTTAATTTTGGGAACTGGATGGAAAAAACCCCCCAGCTTTTAAACCAGCCCCCTCTCCTCCTTGAGCACTTTTGAGCCCTCGAAGTTGACTTCAACTCCTATGTGAGGGACAGTCCTTTTGCATATGACATTTATTTCCTGGAGAAGGTGTTCGTGTGTGAGTGTGGTGATTTGCATTTCAAGGGTTGATGAGCTAGTATACAATTAGGAGCAGAGGTAGCTATGCAGACAAAATTTACATTGTCACTCTCAAGGTAAGTATTTCCCTTGAGTACACAAAGTACAGCTTGCAATACATATATATATATAAAGCCAGGGACAAACCGCAGCTTTCCGGCAGTGAATGTGCCGGCTTTACTCCGAGTCAAAGCTACCCCTGTCCTCTTCTGCCGTGCTCCTGGGACCTCTCGCAGTTCCAGCATGGGCGGCTGCCGCTGGGAAGCTCTGCTTGAAGTCTGCAACATGTGGACATGTGAAATTACAGCTGCTATCAGAAAGCGTGTGTGTTCATTTCTAACCAGAACAGCTGGGAAAAGGTCTGGAGAGCGTGACCCCCTGCCCTCTGTTAAGTTTTAAGCATGTGCTGCTGAGTCAGACCCCAAAATGTATTATCTGAAGGCATTCAGTGGGGTTTTTTAAGATAATCTTGGCATTTATGTCACATCTTAACACTTAGGGTTTACAACACGTTGTTCTTTATAAGCGATTCCCACAGGTTCATTATGCTGTATGAAGAGATTAATTAACTTTACGAGAGTCACCGCCCACGGCAGTGGAAACGGGAACCGCTTCTGCTGGCTGGGACGGATCCGCGCTGCATCTGCACGCTCCGCGAGTTCGGGCGCTGGGGTGCGGGCGCTCGGCTCCCGGGAGAGGCGAGCGTGCCCAAAGCCATTGCCCACGGGACGGCTCTGCTGTGTCAGAGCGCTTCAGACTGACCAGTGTCGCGATGACCTTATTCCCCAGCTTTTTCCTATTCAATCTCTTTTCGCTCTGGTTTTATTTTTAAGGCCCTTGTCAAACGCCGAATAACACTGCCCCTTGCCAAGGCGATTGCTGGCCAAAACTCCTCTTTTAATGCGAAATGCAGGAGATGACTCTCAAGCGCTCACGGCCGCACCGGGAGAGCAGAGCCGAAGCATGGGTGGCTGGGGACATGCCTCCCCCTCCAGAGCGTTTTTTGTTTCAGCACACCTGAAGGACAAGGCGATCACACCGAGGTGTCATGTCGAAGTCGCTGGTGTGTTTGGTGCTGCATGAGCGTCTGGGGAACTTAAAATGTGAGCAGGTGAGCCAGGCACGCAGCGGGGGACGGTGCATCCAAGGGAAGAGGTGTTTTGCAAGCAGCCCTTAGAGCTCCCCTTGGAGACACAGAGCAAAGCCTAGCAGGGAATTTTAGGTTTTTGGGGTGCCTTCACCCTGTCAGAGTTCAACACTGTAATCACAGGGCTGGCACAAGCGGCCACCCTGGTATGTTAATTCCGTACCAGTCTGTTGTCTTGGGGAGGGGGGCCAAGTGAGATACCTCTGGCAAACCTGAAACAGGACTTTGAATTTCTCCCACAACTCCCAGTTCCCCCCCGCAGACCTGAAAACTTCCCCAAGCCCCAAACTCCCGGTGTTTTGGCACCCCAACATCAGCCATCATACTGCGCTGCTGCAGCGAGGTCTGGGCTTGCTGACCCATGTGTTGGTTCAAACCCCCTCACCTGGCCGAAATGCCAGCCTGGCACCTGGGTGTAATTGTATACTTACTTGGAGAGGTCTTTTTCTTTATTTGCTAATATAAAAATCCCTGCTTTGCTAAGAAACTCCTGGGTACAAAGTGTTTTCTGCAGGCAGCAAGCACAGCGTGTTCTCAGACGGTGGTGCGCAGGTACACGGCTCTGCCCTAAGAAGAGTAATTCAGAGTTAGGATTTACCTTGGCGTTATGCAGTGCCACCTCACACGCAGATTTAACTGCTCCCCAACCCTGAGGTTTCCTGCTATATTTTTTGGAAAGAAGCTGCTTAAAATTTTTTTATATTATGATTTTCTTTTTTTTTCTTTCTTTTTCTCCTTCTTCTTCTCAAGATCTGGTTCACTGGTTCCGTTACAGAGTCAGTATGTTCAGAGCACGCCCTTTACTCCGGTTCAGCTTCTCTGGGTAAATAACCATCCCTAGGTGTGTCTGGTTTCGAGACCTTCTGATACATTTCAGTGCTGATGTGGCAGATCCCAGGATGTCTCAAGCAAGAGACAGAGAGGTGCTGCCGGCCCTTTGCAAAGCCCCGCTCGCAATAGTGGGTGTGTGTTGCCTCCCCTGGTCCTTCCTCCAACACAGGCATCCTCTGACTTCCCATGTCCCCACCACTGCTGACTCACAGATCAGTTCCACACTCCACGGGTGTCCCTTTGGTGTCTGTGGGCTGGAGAAACATTGAAACAGGAGAAAATCAAAGGGAAAACAATTGCAAGTAAATTTTTTCCCATAGAAAGCCCCTTAAAATTTGAGGGAGGAAGGGGAGAAGAGAATTCCATATTCAAAACGGGAATTTTTCTCCTCCAGAAAAATATGCCACTCATAGGGTGTATTATTTTATATGAGCGTGGAACATGATTTTTTGGGAGGAACCACTGTGTATCAACAGACATCAATGGTGGGACGATGCCATGCTCGTTGGGGAGTTGGCACATTCAGCTAGGGCCTGGGAGATGCCTCCACCCAGTAGAGACCTGGGAGAAGCTGCGTCTTCCCTCTGCCTGCGCTTCTCCTCCTGAAAAGTAGGGTTGATGGTACTGCCTCTCTATCCAAAATGCTTTGCAACGGCTTAGTGTGACATAGTGGAAACTGCCATTAATAGCATGACACAAGGCCACAGGGAGATTTTTTAGCCTGCGGGGCTGTGCTCCAGTGCCACCGAGCAGCTCAGGAGGATGACTTTAGAAAGGCGCTGTTTGCTTTTCCTGCTTCTCATCACCGGGCAGAACCCAAGGTGAGAGAGACTCATGTGTGATAACTGCTGTGTGCTGGGGCGACATGGCAGTTATAAATAAATGCATAAAACCAAATTACCTGTCCAGAGGCAAGCGTCCGGGTGGAAGGCATTATCTCTGTCTGCAGCTTTGATTGCACCATGGAGCAGAAAGAAACTCCTTCAGGTCTTTGCTTTCCCTTCCTGGCTCTTGTGCCAAGATTTTGCAGTCCCTCTGGGTGCATCCAAACCTCCAAGCATAGACATGGTTCATACTTTCCCCCTGTTGCTTCCCGGCAAAACCAGCCCAGAGAGAAGAGAAGCCGGTGTGGCAGGGTGATGGCTGCAGTGCTGTGAGCTCCCTCTTCCCTTTGGCCTTCAGCAGTACAAGTGTCTTGTGGCCCTTGGGCTTTGCTGTGCAGCTTTTGTCGGGTGGGGAGCCAGGCCACCCCTGCTGCTCTTCCCATGCAGTGTTCAGCCCTGCCCCTGACTGCTTCTTGTGGCTTTCACCCAGCCAAAGCACTCGCGGGCTGTCTGGGTACCTCTCCTGTTTCCATCAGTGTCTTTGAAGCTTATGGCCCCTTGCTAGATTGGTTGGAGATGAACTGGTGATGGGAAGTAGACGCATGGATCATGTAAAGCTAGTTTTGTCTTGTCTTTACTACCCCTGCAGAGTGCCCATGCCTGCAATATCTTGGTGTCACCAGCCACAGAGTCACCCTTCTGACTGTGTACCCAACTGGTGTTGCCAGGCGCATGCAAAACCAGTGTGAACACACTCTCAGGTGCACAACTGAAGAGATTGACTGTCTCTTCTTCCTGCCCCTGTGCTTTATTCAGGTTGTACCAGGAAAAAAGTGCCTGCAGACAGCAAATGCCTCTGCTCTCCCCAAAGGATGCTTCAACCAGGGTAGGAGAGGTGTTGTACCAGTTTCACGTCTGAGGTGTGGTGTCGATAGGCAGAAGAGTCTCGTGAACATGGGAGAGCTTCAACCCAAGAAGCCTGTCCCCAGAAGAGGCATGTTTCTTTTAAGCCAGATGTACTTTGTGGCTTTTTATTTAATCCTGTAGGTCCATTTGTGTCCTCTTGTGTTCTGTAGTGCTAGCATCCCCAAAATACCTTAAATTCTCCATGTGGGGCCATGCCTTGGGATTTCTCAAAGCTGGGAGCTGTGTTTGCTCCTGGCATGTTAGGAGGTCCTTCCTGGGCTGTTTTCAGTTGGATTACAACTTCCAGATGTTAAGTCAGGCAACGAACATGAATCCTGCTAAGGTTATACATGGGAAGTGAGAAGAGTTCCCTTGATATTACCAGCAATTGCCCCATCCCAATCTGTTGGCAGTGGAGCAAGACAAGCTGCACATCCCTGAATCACTGCAACCCATCTCATCAGATTTTCTAAGTCTTGAAGAAGTTTCTTGTTAAGCTCCAGCTCCTGGAGTCACATGAGTTTGTGTCCAGCCAAATTTCAAGAGAGGCATAAAGTTATCTGGACCTAAGCCAGTTTGGGAATGGGAAGAAGGGGACTCTCCTCCATCCAATGTGAATGAAGAGGGTCTGGAGGAAAGAGCTCCCTATGCTTTTCTCCTTGCCCAGATGGGAATGCCCTTTCTTCCAAGCTGTATATAGCCCCGCTCCTGCAGACTGGGCACTGGGACGCCACGTTGCATGGTGAAGGATTAGGTAATTTCCTTCCCTTCTCCTCTGGAAGGTGTTTTGATTAGCATAACCATTGTGTTCCTAAATTAGCTTGTGTTTCTGCCTTTGCCCTTAGGCTGGTTTTTCCTGTTACAAGCCTGATCTGGCACAGTGATACAGCTTTCCACTCGCTGCATTGAAGCGTGCAGCTTATGTCGGGATGGATCCAGCTATGCTCAGTCTACCAGCTGTCCTTCCTGAGTGACCTCAGGCTGATGCTGAGACTACAGAGAGCTGGTCCTACAGCCCTGCAGCTCTCCAGTGCCTGGCACAGCTGTGTGGAAACTTTCAAACA
Organism: Grus americana; assembly: GCF_028858705.1. NCBI lineage: Eukaryota > Metazoa > Chordata > Aves > Gruiformes > Gruidae > Grus > Grus americana. Next base: position 111,709,449 of record NC_072854.1, read on the forward strand.
GCCCAAACTTTGATGTGAGGCTTGGGGCACCATGGCATGTGCTGGACCAAGACCAGGAGCAGCCGGGACAATGGTGCATCTCCTTCCTGCCATCATGGCACAGGCTAAGGTGCAGAGCTCTGGTACCTCAAGCCACCCTGGCTAGACGGGTTTGAGCCTGCCTAGCACATCCCTCTGCCAGTCACTCACCTGTCTCTGCTTTCTTCCCACTAAGGATTGTTCTGAACTGAAACAATGCAAAGTTCTGGGGGAAAATTAAGAGTAGAATGTGAAATATTTTCCAAGTGCCAACAAGACAGACACACACAGAGTGATTAATCAGGGGCTCCTGAGTGCGGTGGAGAGCAGGAACTGCTTGCAGAGTGGGTCTGGTCGGGCATGCAACTGAGAAGCTGAAGTTACTGGTTGGCATGTATCTTTGGTGTCAAGCCTTACCTCCAGAAGACGTGTCCAGGGGTCTGAAATCAGCTGGTTAACACTCATGCACTGCCGGCTGAGCCACGGGAGGTGATGTAGCTTCACAACCCTCCCTCTGTGGACGTAAGTCTTTTTAAGTAAATTCTCTGACAGAACAGGTTTAAGTTCTGCTTAAAACATCTCCAAAGAGGAGGAACTGATGAACCGCATGGATATTCAACCTTGCCCCATTGCAAAGCGCATGTCATCATGCCTTGAAATGGCCCGGAGCAATCTTCCACGAGATTTCAGATGGACTTAGACAGTGGGAGCTCTGTTATGGTCAGAAGGGGAGAAGAAAGGATGCGGCAAGAATGTAATGTTCATGATGAGGCCAGCAGGCAATGCAGGAAGTAGCTGGGGAGGAAAGAAAGAGGTTACCTTCTCAAAACCTTCATCAGCTAGTTTAACTCCAAGCTCCTCATCAATGCCATCTACTTCTGTGATAGTTTTTTCGTGAGTTGGCCTGAAGACAAAGCCATTGACCTTTTGGCTTCTGGTTGCCATTTCTGCAGGCTGGAGTGGCTGGAAAGGGGAGGGAAAGAATAAGCTAAAGTAGAGGCGTGCTCCTCATGACTAGGTGGAGGTGTTAGTAGCAGGGGCTGAGCAGTAGCCTCCAGCTTACACAACCAAGGACTCCTCCACCGGGGACGGTTGCTCTGTGACATCCTTTTCATAAATGCATTCGCTCTGTCGCGACTGGGTTTAGGGGCTCTGTGCTCACACTCTCCATGTGCACAAGGAGCACAAGGCCCCACCAGGTGCCTTGTTTTGCGAGTTGAAAACCTGTGGTTTGGTACCCACTTGTTTCCCTGCCAGCACAGACTCAGCCCTTTGCTCTTCAATAACATGCTTCCCATCATGTTCCCTCTCAACCTTCATTTTGGTAAGCTGGATAGCTAAACTCTTGGTTTCCTTCGTAACTCTGGGTCTCCATTTCCTGATTGCCCCTGGGCCCTACCCAGCAGCTGCTCCTGGAGGGATTCACTTCCTCCTTTGAACATAAGCAACTAGAACTGCAGCCACCGTCCAGGAGAGGTCTGAGGACAATGCCACCAGAAGTCTGGAGGCATTTCTGGGATTGCAGGTTTCTCTTTTGTGCTTTGATCACCCCCACCTGAGCACACTCAGGTCCTTCTTTCCTGCAGTCCCTTCCTGTGCAGGGATTCCCCTGGGCTTCATCATGTCTCCAGGTACACAATCTTGCCCTTGCGACTACTGAATTTCATCTTGTCCTCAGGGTCTAGTTGCTCTGCTCATGAGATATCCACTCCTTCTCCGACTTTGGAGAAAGATGACCATCTCCACGTCCTGCATGACACCCCAGCTGACCAGGAGCAGTTTTCCTCCTATATACTTATCACTCCTATCTTGGAGGGAAAGGGCTTGCCCCAAACTTGGCTTGCAAGTTGCAGGACATTACTGCCAACTATTGTGGCCTCACCTCTGAAGTTCACATGTGCCATATCAGCACTTTCCTCCAGCCCACGAGAGATCTCCAAACTGGGAGCCACCCAAGGAACCTGGCTTCCACCAAAACCTGTCCTTGACTCTGGGGCGGCTGTGTCCTAGAGAAACACGATGCCCATATTCAGCAGCTGTGCAACTAAGTTTTTTCCACCAGAAAGGCAGGCTGGGTGAGTGCACTCCCTTGGCTAAGTGGCTACCAGCTGCTTGGAGGTTGCTAGTGCGGTGGCGAACACCTCGCTGGGGAATGACAGAGGCTTTCAGGACCTGTGCAGACCTCCAGAGGGACGCTCCCACCTCCCACCCCATCACTCCCCAGCTAGCACTCCTCCCATCGGCATTCAGGGCATCTCACAGGGCAGGGCTGTGGGGATGGGGAAGCAGTGGGATAGGGTTCTGAGGCGTGAACACTGTGAGTGTGTCCCTGCTCTGGAAAAAGTTGTTATTTTACAAATAGCAAGGCCCAGCTGCTGAGACACCAGGGTTTAGTGCCCCCAGGTCTCTGGCTGCCAGCCCACTGGAGTGGGGGTCTCCTGCACGTCCTGGTTCATATATCATATTCGGGTGGCATTTCCCAAGCCCACATGGAGTTGGGTCAAAAAAGGGGGAGCCCAGGGTGTACCCTGCCCCAGGTGCAGGCATAGCTGTGGCATGGTGCATTTTCTAATCCAAACCTCAGCCTTGCCACCACAGAAACATGGGCGAGGAGGGAGAGGAACGACCCAGAAGCTCTTGCCGTCACCTCCCCACGGTCGCACTGCAGCCCGGCGCCGTGCTCCTCTGCAGCATCCACCTCCAGTTTCCATCGCTGGAGCAGAGCTGCCGCTTATTAAACCCAGACCAGCGAGTGCTTGGCAAGGAGCACAGGCCAGGAGGGACGGCCAGGGAGCCGAGCGGAGGCCAGACGTACTGATCCCTGCTTTTATAAAAAAGGGGAGGCCGCTTCCAGAGTCTCCGAAGGGATTGAGTGTGGATGTGGGGCCGCTTGGAGGATCAGCCCAGCTGGTAGGCAATGCAGCATCGTGTCCACAGTGCAGGCAGCAGCCAAATCTGGAGCCAAGGACTCTGCTCTCACTCCTACCAGCTTTTGTGTAGTGTTTCTGGAGCAGTAAGTGTCCCACAGTGGGACCGAGGGTGGCAGGCACCTCCCCACCTCCCCAAGGGCTCAGGATTGAAATGCACCCCCGAGCCTTGGCAGAGCTGACCGCTCTCCTGTAAGAAAACATAAGCCATGCCTGTCTGCGTGTTCAGCCGCAGCCTGGATGCAGATCGCATGGGGACGGGATGAGGTGTTTGGTCACAGTCCTGGCTGGCTCCCCAGGTAGACGTTCGTGGTCATCTCTGCACGAATGAGCCTGGGCCTTCAGAAGGAGCAGGGCTGTGAGGGACCTCGGGGAGTCCTGCAAACTGTCCCCCTGCCTTGCGGCAGGGTTTGTTTCACGACTGCTGTGCAGAGCTAAAAATACCCCAGTGATGGTTATGAATTTAGGATAACTAATACATCCAGTGGAAAGATTTGGAGCCATTCCAGGGCTAAACAACAGCTTCTTCACCAACAGCCAAAGACTTGTGGATGCAAAAATAACTAGGAACTGAAAAACTTGAGCTGGAGCAAGGGATTTTCAAATTGAACCCAAGAAAAACTTTATAGCGGTGAGGACAACCGTGGATAATCGCCAGCACTTTGGTTGTTTTAACAACAGGGTACACAGCTCTCTGGATTTGGGCTGGATGCTGCCTGTGGGCAGGAGTTGGGAGAACTAGTAGTTAGGGAGAACTCCTTCGATACATGGTGACAGCAAATTATACTGATAATATAGGACCCAGTGGCCTGGGTCAGCAGTCTAGTGCAAGAATCAGTGGGAAACACCACGGTGGGAGGTACAGGCTTGACATCTTAAAAAGTGGGGGGAAAGATCCAAGAATAGGCCAACTGGTGACTGTGGGTGCTGGGAGGAGTGCTGTGGGGTGAACCACTTCTGAACCATGTAGACATCTGTGAGCAGAGGGCAAGCAAGGGTTTTGGACATCTGTCTGCAGACCTGAAACACAGCTGGGAAGGGAGCCATCCTCTGAGCACATCTGCACCATGGTGGCAGAGGACACCCAGGTTGACATCCCAGCTCTGTCTGCCCGGGGTTTCATCCCACACTGTGCACTTCCCCACACACGTGTGCGTCACACTGCCCTCGTTGTTGTTCCATGCTGAAGCGGACACTCAATTATTCATTTGGCCGGAGATGGTAAGAGTGAGGCCACCTCCCCATGGCCCGGGTGCTTGGCTGGGGCAGTGTGTGGTAGTCCCTGCCCTGGTGAATAATGAAGTACTCGGGGCAAATGGCAAAATCTTCGCTAAGAGCACTCGAGAGAGAGCCCAGCCCCACATCTTCTACATGCGGCAGGCATGAGATAACTCCCCTGGCCACCCGGGATGCTCGCAGCAAGGCGGGTGGCAGGGCAGGGTGCCCGACTGCCTGCTCCACCGTGTCTGCAGCTGGAGAATCGGGGACCCGCAGAGCCTGGGACACTGGTGCAGGTCAGACCCCACACTCCTGCTTCTGAGCGCTTCAGTTTGAGAAGGTCTTTGGTGGGTTGAACCAGCTGATGTTCCTGGGAGGACTGGGGCAGGGCCGGATCCTAAACCTTGGTGCCTTTGCCTGAAGGGCTGAACATTTGATCGCTCTCTGCCCACAGCCATCCTTTGCATTTGTGGGTCTTGTTGGTCCAGGTCCTGCCCGTGGTGGGGAGCCTTGCCCTGCCCAGTTTGCTTGCAGTGTGTAGAAACCCCCAAAAAGTCTTCAAGTTCTCATGAGTGCTGAGAATAGAAATGTTTGTGCCTATTTCAGGTCCCTCTGCAGAAGCCATATAATCATAATTAGCCAAAACGTCTCTCCATTAGCATATTTTTTCTAGTCTTCCGTCACATCAGCCTGCATGAAACAGTTGCTTATTCTCCTTGCCGTTGTGTCAAGATGTACCAGGCTGCAGGCAGGACCTGCTGCTTGTCCCCAGCCTGGCCTCAATAGCATGGCTTGTTCTCTGTGCAAGGGGTGACGATGTGGCAGCAGCTGATGTAAATCCCAGGGATGCCGCTGAGAGCAGCCCCGATTGCCACCCCCTGAGAAGGTCTGGCCACTGAAATGCAATAACATAGGTGCCCCAAACATCTACAACAGGCTGCAAGGAGAGAGGTGGCAGGAGGCTGGAAGATCCTGAAAGCCTGCCCCGTGATGTTGAATTATAGTTGCTCTCCCAGCCACTTTTATAGTAAATTAATTTCTTACTCCACAGTGTCTAGCAAGCGCAGAAGCTAGAGTGTGCACCACAACGTGGCCAGGAAAGGGAGAGAGATGGCTTTGAGCTTGGCTGGAGATGTGGAGGCATGGGAGACATATTCCCACCTGAGCGTAGAACTTTTGTGTGATTTTGGGTGAAAAGTGTAGCCAGTGCAATCTCTGAATTACCAAGTAGGCAGCAAACCTCTGCGCTATCAGCTTATGGCTCCTGCTTGGTTGGATGTCTGGGCGCTCGGTTGGTCTTGGAGGTACATTCCTGGGGAGATGGGCCTTTGGTCAGAGATGGCTCTCATGTTCTTATGGCACAGAGTGGCAGGGTACAGCAGCTACCAGACGCCCTGCCCCTTCTCCAAAAGTTCAGCCTAATAGTTAAGACCCTTCCAATGTGAAGGGAGTCCCTTCCGACCTTTCCCTTTTCATTTCCAAGGTACTGTGACATCCAAATTATTTACAGATAGCTAACTCCTTCTGGTACAAATAGGCACCTGAGGAATACACCTCCAATTTCTTCTTTCTCCCACCATGGGAGGTCACAGCCAGGCCAGGAGGCATGCAGGGAGTGTGTGCCCAGAGGATAGCCACCATGCTGGGTGGCACCGGCCATTGTGGGCAGCTCTGGGCATGGTTTTGCCCCCACCCTGGGACCCACAAGCTGGTGGGTGATAGACCAGACCCTGCGTTGTTTAAGCATGCAGCATTTGCTGTGAAGAAAGGCTTCTACTGGGGTCAGGCAACTTTAGGGTCCGACCTGCTTCATGGCACCCAGGTCCAGAGCATGAACCACCATCCCCACTCCTTGCAGAGAACTAACTCCCCAGGTTTCCCATCCATCCATCCTCCCCCAGCCGGGCTTGTGCCGACACCCACAGCCGGCGCAGATCCATCCCTGGCACCTCAACCCGCCAGCACCGCCGGGGCAAAGGTCTGCGAGGCTTCCCCAGCCCGGGGCGCTGGGTACCGACCCTCCCGCCTGCCTCCCCGGCTCGCAGCTGGGCGCTCTCCCGCTGCCCAAGAGCCCGCTCCAGCCCCGGGCGAGGCTCCGCGGCGGTGGGAAGGGACGGGGGAACCTCCACCCGCGGGTGGTGGCGGGGGGTGAAGCAGGGACTACATGCCCCACAGTGCCGGGGCGGCACGTCCCGTCCCGTCCCGCCCCGCCGCGCTGAGTGGGCCCCGCGGCGCGGAGCGGCGGGGCGGGACGGGGCGGGACTGCCGAGCCCGGCGAGACAGCGGCGGAAAGTGCCACGACTCCACACGGCCGCGGCGGCGAGGAGGGACCGGGACCCGGCACGGGTGGGTAAGGCGGCGGCGGTCACCCTTCTTCTCCCCTTCCCGTTCCCCTTCCCCTTCCACGCGAGGGCGTCGCCCTGTGGGACCCCCCCCCCCCGCCTGCCCTCCGCTGCGAGGGGACTCCCCCCACCCGGCGCTCCCCCCACCCTCCTCCGGGCTGTCAGCAGACGTGGAGCGGGGTGGGGACACCCACACGCGGCTCCGCTGCCTCGCCCCGCCGCTCCCACGCGCGGAAGGGTGTCCCGCGTGGAACCGGGGAAGTGTGTGTGGGGGATGGGATCCTGGTTTTGGGGTCTGGACACGTTTGCGGGGAGGGGGTCGAGCGGATGAATGGCCCGCGGCGCGGTGAGGGCGGTGCGGAATGGCGGCGTGTGCGGCCGGGCCGGGCCGGGCCGGGCCGGGCCGGGCCGGGCGGGAGGGGCCCCGCGCCGCCGCCCCCGGCTCCCCCGGCCCCGGCCCCGGCCCCTGCCCACCGCCCCCCCGCTCCCCCCGGGCATCGCCGCCCGCCGCGCAGCGCTCAAACCCATTCCCCTGCCCGAGCGCCGGCCTGATGAAATTCATTAATCTGATTAAACGCGGTTACAAAAGGTCACAGCTCTCAGGCGGGTGTACCTTTTGTTTTTCCCCCCCTTAATTAAGCCACCCCCACACACCAAATCCCTCCCAGCCCTGGGAGACCCCCGGCAGTGTGGGGTCCAGCCATACCCGAAGCGTTTGGAGAGAGGCGGCAACCCCAAAAGCGAAGACCCCCCACCCTGGGGTCTTTCCGAACTGGATGTCGCTAGCTTTCCCGTGGGTTGGCTGGTGGGACGCCCCGCTCTCGCCCCGCCGGGTGAGCGGTCCAGCGGGGAGAGCGTGTGCCCGCACATGTGGCCAAGCACGACGGAGGAACCTCTCCACCTGAAATGTCAGCTTTCCTCTTCGCAGAAGCGATGGCAGCAGCCTCCCCTCGACAGCATCGCCGGGAAATGGCTGGAAGGAGTTGGGCGAGATGGGTCTGCTACCTGGGATGTGAACCCCAAGAAGCTGACAAGGGCCGGCGGTGAAACGCCGCTTGGGGACGGGGAGGGGAGAGAAAATTTGTAATAGCCGCTGCAGAGATTAGTCAAGCTGCAGCTGTGTTACGGTGCTAGTACGCTTTTCTTGTGTGTATATATATTTTTTTCTGCCTTTTTTTTTTTTTTTTTTTTTTTGTTACTCCAAGGCTTAGGAAGGGAGCTGGCAGCTCTGCCAAGGGCCCCGGCTGCTGCTGCCACACCGCAAGAGCTAATGGAGCACTAAGACACGTTCAATTAAGTCAAGCTATAACTGTTGATGATCGGTACGGCAGCTGATCTGGAGTTGCTGCGTAGAGTAACACATGCTGCCGGGAGGCTGGAAATGCACAGTCATTTGTGCAGAAAATGTATTTAAACAGAGGCTGCCGGGGACACAGGCAGGATCCGCTTGCGGCGCATGGGCTTTTCTCATTTGTTTTTAATTTTTGTCTCTCTCTATCGCAACAGGGTGGAGAGAGAAACTCCAGAAGAAGTATCTGGTGATTGTCTTTTATCTGCTGGCAGTGCTGCTGCTTTCTCCCGCTGCCGGGCTGCCCTGCTATCGGCAGGATCAGGCCTCCCTGTTCCCTCTCCCTCCTTTGTGCTGGAGAAACACTGTCCCCAGCCATGCCTCTGCCCTCATGCTGCCTTTTGGTGAGGGAAGCTGCGGACCAGGGGCAGGGAAGGAGACGAGACCTTATTTCTTTGAACTGGAGGCCGGGTAGTGACCTCCCCAAACAGTGGCCGGTCCCTTAGGTGCTGCCCGCTTCTCACCCTGCTGGCCCGGGAGATAATTTTGCATTTCAGAAAAAGCCGAAATCTCGGCCTGGAAACTTGTGTGTTAGGTCAGCCAGCTTTGACTGACTTGTGTGTGCATGTTTTTGCAGGGGAGAGCTTTTTATTTAGTGGTTGGTTTTTTTTTTTAACCTGCTGGGAGGTGCTGGAGAGGAAAGGGAGTTGCAGGTGCTTCACAGGCAGGCGTTGCTGCGGGCTCTGCAGAGCCCAGCTGCACAAACCCAGTTCTCTCTGACACCCCATCACCTCTTCTTCTATGTTTCTCTAACCTGAGATGCCACCTTGAAACCATGGCAAAGTGCAAGCCTTGGATTGCAGGGGGAACAGTGTCCTGCTTGCAGAGGGCATCTTTTCCCATCTGCAGCACCTATCCAGGAGGAGTTAACATGTATTTTCCTTTGGCTGTGTAAAGAAATAAGGTTTCTGTAGTTATTACACAACCTGCCTCTTCCTTTGCTCCTGCTCACCTGACGCTTGACCTGGCTGATTTAAACCAGGGTTGGTGGAGGGCCGAGTAGCAAAGATATTGAATTCCCGTGGATTTCATGGAAGTGGTCGCAGAGGGGAGGAAAGGCTGAACCGGTGGGAAGGCTCTAGCCTGGTTTTTGACACTTAGCTGTCCCTGGCAAATGTGACTGCAAGACACTGAGTGTGACCCTGGTGCCGTCACTCCATGTGTCTGTGGGTTGGTTCATCTTGGAAATTGGTGCTGAAAAACCAGCAAGACTGAGTGCTTTACTGGTTTTGCTTCCTTAGGGCAAGTTGGACTTTTGCTCAGGGCAAACAGAGGTGACTGCGTGTGTGGGGTGGTGAGGGAGGTCAGGTCTGCTGGGCTCTTATCTGCAATGTTGGGAAGTTTGATGGATAACGAGAAAAAGCCACAGGAACGGAAGAGTCGGAGCACAGCGTTCCAGCTGGCCAAGTGACATACCAGTTGCCCATCTTAGTCCTGTTCTGGTGGTGGTGAAAAGCTTTAAGTGAACAAACTGTTTTGGGGAAGGAGTTTGCATATGGAGATATTTGATGATTTCTACAGTTTTGGCTAGGTGAGGACTAGAGGATGATCCTACTCAAGAAACTTCATGCAGGTAAATGTGCTCAGTGTTGGATGTGAATTTGATTTTTTTTGAATGTGGACTCTGATAGCTGGTGGTGTCCCTGCACCTCTTGGGCACACAACCCTCTACCAAAGCAGCCTGGACATTGGATTGAAAAACACCGTCGTAGGGACAAAGTCCCATGGAGGACCAGAAGGTACGGAGAGGAGGATGCTGAAGTCTTCAAGCCCCTTCAAAGCCTGGCTGTCGAGCCAAACCTACACCTGCAAAACTATCCTCCAGGCATCCACGAGCAGACAAGCAGTGGTAGCTTCAGTGTCCTATTTTTCCACGTCCTGGCTAAGGCTTTGTGCAGGTGGGAAGCATGGAGCGCTTTTCCTGCCAAAGGGCAAGGCACACATGCTCCTGCCACCGCGCTCGCGAGGGGGACTGTGTCTTGTGCAAATCCAGGAGCAAACTTTCAGCCCTTCGAAGGGCGAAGGCGGTGAGGTCAGGAAATGCCAAAGCAGAGCTTCTCTCCTGATGCTAACGCTGCGGCGTGTTGCTGCTTGCATTTATGCATCAGAAAGTTCCCAGAGGAAGACTTTTTCTTATCCCCCAAATGCCAAAGCCAGCCTGGTTTGATTTAAGCGTGCGTGGTAGCGTACAGCCTGCTGCTGTCTTTGCGCTATCGGAGCGATAGGCTCTTCCCTGAACGAGTTGTTGGGCTGGTCCGTGCCAAGTCTCAACCGCAGGAGGAACTCTACTGGTAGAACTTGCTCCTTGGAGTCAGCACCGGGTCTGCCTGGACCAGCCCCCCACCGCAGGCTGCGGGGCATGAGCATTGAGACAGGACCAAAGTTTCCCTTTGCCATGATAGCAATGCTGGGAGTATTTGCTGCCCAGTTGGTGTCTCTCACTCTTCATTTTGGATTTTCTCCCGGCATGCCTGTCCTTGGGAACTGCACAGGGTTTCTCTGGTCCAGTGGTGGGAGCTTGCGAATGGCCCATGCGAGCATCTTGGCTGCTTTCACGAGCTCCAGCTGCTGCGACAGCTCTTCCAGCAGGTCCACAGCTCCTCTAGGTTAGTGCTCTGGGCTGCTTTTTTCTTGTGTTTGTTTTGTTTTGGAAGGGGTGGTTGGTTTTTTGGTGTTTTTTTTTCTTTTTTCTTTAGCTAGGAAGGATTTTAACTCTAATCTGCATCTTTGTCTCACCCTGGCTGTAAAGCCTGAGAGGAGACAAGGTACAGGCAGCTTTTACTGCAGCAAGGCTCGGTGAGGCTGCCTGTGGGGGAGAGGGAGCGTGGGGCTCAAACACCCAGCCTGTAAGGGCTTCGGGGGGCACAGCAGCGCGGGATGAGGTGTGAGGCAGGCAGAGGGGTCTGACACCCCGCCGCCGCATCTGGCACCGCCATCTCATGCACCTCACTGCCCCGGTCTCTGCATCATAATGCCATCCTCTCTCATCCGTCCTCTGCGTGCTGGATGCCTCTGTAGCAGAGGTTTGGGGTTTTCCCTCCATTCCCATCCTTTGTGGGCTCCATCCAGCTGCTTTTGGAGGTGGCAGTAGCAGCTGGTGGGGTTTGAGTGCATTTGCCAGTGCTCGGTGATGCCCTTGCCCAAAGCTGGAGTGGCAAATTTTTATCTAAATATGAAGCCGTGGCAGCATGAGGTCGGGAAGGGTTTGCTTTTACTGATGTGTTGGGGTCGCTGGGTCGCAGGTCACCTTGTTCTGCCCCTAAAACAGCTCCTGGGTGCTTTGGTGTAGCCATAAAACCAGCACAAGGTCACGGGTATGTGTTCTCCAGCCCAACTTTTTATTTACTGCCAGGGAGAGGAAATCCAGCCCTTTTCACCCTGCAGGTTAGGAGTAATCTGTCTGTCCTGGTGGGGACCATCCCAAAGCGATGCTGCTTGGTCAGAAGGGAGTGACTTGGCACCAGATGTGCTGGGATGGAGCGGGCTGAGGCCATTTGAATCTGAAACAGCTGGGGCGGACGTGAAATAGCGATGCCTGTAGTATCAGCTGGGATCTTGAGCGGTGCCCCGGGGTAGAAAGTTGGCCTTGCCAGGGGAGGCTGGTTCCAGCTGGCGTTGGCAGCCCTCCTGCCTGCCAGCTCTCTCCTGCTCTGCCTGGGATGCTGAGAGACGGGCAGGGAGAGCTGGGCTGCTGGTTAAAACATCCTTCCCTGGGCCGGTGGGTACAGCCGCTTTGCAGCTCCTTCCAGCTCTGCACCCCCTGCTTGGGTGCTGGAGTTTTTCATTGCGCTCTTACCCCCTCGCTGCATGAGCAGCTCTTAGCTGCAGATTTGGCTGCGAGTTTGCTGCTCTGGCTGTTAGAAAGGAAAAGGCTCCAAGGTCTCTCCCTGCGAGCGCTGAGGTTTTGAAAAGATGCTGATCTCCTTAGTTTTATTCTTATTTTTGCCTCCTCCCCTTCTAGTCCCTCCCTCTGTCCTCAACCCACAACCTCTTAAAGAGGAAATTTGATAATGTTTACAGTTAAGCGTGAGGATGGGAACTTCTGATAGCTGAAGACTTTCTGCATTTTCCTGATTATGTTTTGAGGCACAATGATGAGAAACTGCAGCCTGGCACCTCCTGGAAAGTGCCCCTTCACAGATTAAATGCCTGACTTTGACATCTGGGGGTTCATGAGCCACCTCGGAGCCACGTGGAGGTGATGCCTCAATGGGAGAAACGCATGAGTGGGACAGCAGAGAAAAGATTGGCTTCAAAACTAGGGACAGGGTTCAATTAGGAACTAAGAAGAGTGGAGATAGCAGCATCTTCCTCTGTGTGTGGATGCACCCTGCCTGCCAGATCTCGGACCGGGCAGTGCGATCTCTGTTGCTACTCCATGTGTTATGGGTGGAGAAACTGAGGGTGGAGAGGAGGGTGGGAAGAACCCTGCGCCCAGATTGCCTGCCAGCTAATAGCAGAGGTGGAAAGAGAAGTTCTAGCACTCCCTTTGCAAGTCTCACTTGTTCCTGCGGGCATCTTTTGGAGAGATGAGATAATTAACGACCATGCTTTTTTTTTTTTTTAAATTTAGTTTGAACTTATGACTTGTATTGGCATTTGCATCTCAAGGAAATGGTTGTGA